>NW_027413075.1:6047-29334 GCF_025370935.1 Choristoneura fumiferana
AGTTTGTGTTTTCGATAGAATTTAAATGTCAATTAAATGCCAGATATTCAATTAAAACACATGAATTTAACAGTTAACAAGTGTGATTAATTTATAAGTGTAAAACCCGCCCACGTTCGACGCATCTCTAGAACTACAGTGGAAAGCCACCCTTACCTTTGCATGTCGTTTTTATTGGGCGACCTTGTCGATTCACGTGTTGTGCCGCATGAAAGCAAGCGCACAATGGGACACCGGGGATAGAATGCGAGTGGGATTAAGTAAAGTCATCGTTAGCGGAACTAACACGTAATTAACATGCGATTTTCGTGCCCATCCAGGCTACTTCAGGTTCAAGGTACATGCCGTCTGTTTTGTTTTGTATGTATGTAACTATTTATAAGAATGAAGACAGAACAGAAGAAAGTGCTCATGTAATCCCTCTTCCTAAAAAGCCGAATCCTAGTTCCTTCTCTGAATATCGTCCCATTTCAATTCTCCCGGTTTTATCCAAAATAGTCGAACATTTTGTAAGTCGACGTCTCTCCTATCACCTGAATAGACACGACTTATTTAATCCTTTCCAATCTGGTTTTCGTCCTGGGCATAGCACTGTCACCGCTCTCGTCAAGGTCACTGATGACATACGTCATAATATTGAGAACAGAAAGCTGACAGTTTTGGTGCTATTGGACTTTAGCAGTGCGTTTAGTACCGTGGACTTCGACATCCTTTTAGGCATACTGAGCACTTTAAATTTATCTTCCACCGCTTTATCGTGGTTCCGTTCCTACCTCTGTGGGAGGCAACAGCGAGTCAGGATTGAGGACGCTTCCTCAGCGTGGTGTGATCTTACCGCTGGTGTCCCTCAGGGGGGTGTACTGTCCCCTCTCCTTTTTTCAATCTTCATTAACGGTATTACCTCCTCTTTGAATTCCTGCTACCACTTATATGCAGACGATTTGCAAATTTACTCTGCTGCTGCTCTTGGCGATCTTCCTGGGTTGATTGAACGCATTAATTCTGACCTTACAACCATTCGAGATTGGGCTGCAAGTTTTGGCCTCAAGGTAAACGCGAAAAAGACACAGGCAATCATGATTGGCAGTCCATATTTTATTTCTCAGATTTCTGACATGGTAGTTCCAAACCTATATTTTGATGGTACTGTTATTCCTTTTTCGCCTACCGTCAGAAATCTGGGAATCACCATGGACCAGACATTTTCCTGGTCAGCTCAGGTTGCTGAGGTCAGTCGCAAACTTTTTGCCTCACTTCACTCGCTCAGGCGCTTGCAGAATTTTCTGCCACTCCAAACCAAAATCAGTTTGACCCAATCTCTTTTACTTCCAATACTCGATTATGGTGATGTTGGGTACCTGGATCTGAGTGAGGGGCTGCTTGACAAGCTCGATCGCCTCCAGAACGTGTGTATTCGGTACATTTTTGGACTCCGTAAATACGATCACGTTTCACAGTTTCGCACGCAACTTAAATGGCTATCTATCAGGGACCGCAGAAACGTCCACATTCTGTCATTGCTCTTCAACATTCTTTTTAATCCTTCGGCTCCTTTATATCTTTCTGGGCGATTCAGCTACTTAGCTGAAGGCAGCCAACATCGTTTGCGGTCAAGCGCCAATCTCCTTCTAGCATCTCCTTCTACTTCATCCAAGATCTACTCCAAATCCTTTTCTGTGCATGCGGCTAGGTTGTGGAATCGGTTGCCGATCACCGTCCGACAATCTTCCTCCGTATACTCGTTCAGAGAGACATTGAAGAAGATGTGGCTCACACTATAGTTCCTTGATTATTTAATAAGTAATTATCCTTTATACTTGTATTATTTATGTATTGTATGTAAATGTGTGTATTTATGTATTTTATTTTATATTTAGTTATAAATATATTAATGTTTTATATATGTGTTATATATTTATTGTATATAGTTAGGTATTTGAGGTTTATATATGCATTTATATTTATTCAAATGTTTTGCTCTATTTGTCGATCCTTGTTTTTTGGATTGCTCCTCTACCACTCAAAGGTTGACTGGCAGAGATCCCTGCAGGGATAAGTCCGCCTTTGTACTATTTTTTTTTTATGTAACCTTTTTGTTTCCTTTTTGTACAATAAAGAGTATAAACAAACAAACAAACAAACAAGAACAATAGATAAAAACAATTTTGGGTATATTATTTTCATGAATGATATTGGAAGGGTTAGAATTTCAAAAAAATATCTGAAAAATTACTTGCCCACCTTGGTGCTTCCTGATATTATTTTGGAAATATTATTACAGAATATAATCGTAGTGGTATAGTAATAGTCTTAAAACCAAAGTAGAGTGTGAGTAGTAATAGTCGTAATTGCAGGGCAGGATTACATTTTCCACATGCTAAAACGAACTGCTTTTAGTGATGGGTTTGATCCCTGGGCAGATATTTATATAAAATGAATGTTTCTTCTCGAGTCTTGTGTGTATAATATGTATTTTATCTATTTAAGTATGTTTATCCTAGCACCAGTGGCGGCGTACGACCGAAATTTGTCGTGGGCAAGAGAAATTTCGCGAGGCCCTATGATGGCACACCACATTAGCTGACAGGTGTTTAAATGAGCAAAAAAAGTGAGACTTTCGAGGCGCGAGGCCCCTCAGACTGCGAGGCCGTGGGCGGCGGCCCACGTCGCCTAAGCCTAGCGCCGCCTCTGCCTAGTACCCATAACACAAGTTTTGCTGACTTTGGGACTGGTTTTTGGTTTTTAAATTTTTTCGTTCCAACTTGAATATAGATTTATCTATTTATTTTATATCTTTAGGTAGCCATAAGGTCATAGTAGTCAAATCAAACAATAATAATTAACTTACACCATTTAATTAAAGCTAGAGCTACAGTTATTTTTTAGTTCCCCCAAAGCCGGAGAAGCCCATGATTTGCGCGAGTTCGGACTGCGCCGGAGCGTCCTCGGGCTCCTCGGTCTCCTGGAGCTTGCGCTTCTTGTCGCGGCGACGCTCGCGGCGGAGCTCCTTGACACGCGCCTCCTCCTCAGCCGCTTCCCGTAGCCGACTGTCCAGTTCATACTCCCGGATTCTTTCCTCTAACTTGCGTTTGTTGGTTGCGAATCTTGCTTTAACCTGAAGTAGAAAGAAAGATATATTTGTAAACATTTTCACTTTCTTTTTATCTACATATCGCATTTCTAGACCAAGAGATATTAACTCAAAATAATTCATCATTTCAATTTAGACCTTCCAGGGACTGAATAAAATGAGGTATTATTTTGAGTTAATACCTACACCCTTGTGTTTTATGGTGACATCCTCCTCTCTTCAGAGTCATCATCCCAGCCTATATACGTCCCACTGCAGGGCACAGGCCTCCCCTCAGAAAGAGAGGGCTTGGGCAGTAGTTCCCACGCGGGCCCAGTGCGTATTGGGAACTTCACACATACCATTGAATTGCTTTGCAGGTTTGTGCAGGTTTCCTCACGATGTTTTCCTTCACCGTAAAGCTCGTGGTAAATTTCAAATGTAATTCCGCACATGAATTCCGAAAAACTCAGAGGTGCGAGCCGGGGTTTGAACCCACGACCCTCTGCTTGAGAGGCCATATATCAAACCACTCGGCCACCACGGCTTCAGAGTATCAGTAATTAATTAATTAATTTAGGTACTGACAGTATAATTGCCCCCAACAGGTGGCCAAAGCTACCAACAAAGAGTGGTGCTTAAAAATAATACATGTGTTGAATGTACAAAGCAGGGCAGCCCTGTTTTTCTAGGCAGATAATGACAAAGGTGTTTAACAGATGTTTAACTAAGATTTTTTAAATGTAAAGATTGTTCTACTTTGCAAGGTAAAATTCTTGAATCAATCTTGATGTAATGCGGTTAGTATCTCCAACCTCATACTTTTTATCACAGGTATATTGCAGAGTTCCCGCAGAATAGTGATAGTGAAATTTCTCCCAGAACAAGTAGCAGGTAATAGCTGATATAAAATATGAGAATATCAAAGAAAATTGCAGGAGGTTTTAGTGTGTGAACAGTCATTCTACAGCAACTTGCTTACTCTAGAAATCAGACGGTTACCTTGCTTTGGATTCTAATTTTAATGATCCAATTACCTGATCCAAAGAACTTCTCTCAATCTTCATGGACATGCCAAGATTTCTTTGATGCTTCTTGCCATTGATGTGGTCAAGAAAGTTGATGGAGTCCTTGACAACACAGTCGCACACATTGCAATAGTAACCCCCAGACTGTGAGGTGGGGGTGTTCTTGGTGATGACCACACTCTTGCCTAACTTGGAGTCTAAATCTACTTTATATTCCCTCTGCTTCAGCAACTCTCGCTTCACAGGTGGGGCTGGAAATAATTAAAAAAATATTATAATTATGCTAATGACTATTATTGTACTTTGTTAACCCTGGAAAGCCCCGCGCGTCGCATTGTCGTGTAACTAATTATACATAATATTTTGCTCGTTTTGATCACCTTCATTAGAATAATAATTAGATAAGCACTGTATTAATATATGTATATCTAAAATTACCCAAAAAAGTGGTTGGCCATCTTTTGTATTGTACTATTTTGTATAATTATGTAATGTTAATGAAATTATAGGATCTGATGCTACTAAGTGATGGATGTTAAAAACATTCTATATAGCTCTAAGGGTCATACTGAAAACCAGCGCTGCGGCTTGCTGTAGCAATACACTGAGTATGGGCCTTTTTACTTCTTTCGGCACAATGTTTATTTTATTTTCTTTCTTGGTGCCTAATATATAAGATTGTCTGTTTTTTAGCTGTAATTTTATTTATTTTTGTTGTGCCGAATTGAGGTAAATAAATTTATTCTTTCTTTCTTTCTTTCTCTCTGTAAACTGATGGTAATAACAAAAAGTCCATCCACGGGATCCCTTGATTAGGGTTGCCAGGCGTCCGGATAAAGCCGGACATAGTTAGGCTTTTTCAATGCTTGTCCGGCCAAATTAATTAATTAATTGTTTCCGGCCTGTCCGGCTTTTGTTAGGCTTTTTACAACTGACCAGTGACTATAAGTTCATAAAAATAAAAAATGATAATAACCGTAGACATTAAAATTTTTGTCATATAGGTATACTAAGACACAAAATCCCTACTTAATGTTATAAATGCAAAAGTAACTCAGTCTGTCTGTCTGTCTGTCGGTCTGCCTGCCTGTTACTTCTTCACGCTTAAACTACTGAACCGATTAAGATGAAATTTGGTATAGAGTTTATAACTCTGGGAAGTACATAAGCTACCATTTATAACGAAAATATGTTATTTTTTTGACGCGTCCGAAGCTTCGGGCTGGTCCTTAATGATGGAGCGTCCGGCCTTTTTGCCCAAAAGTCCGGCCAAACTGGCTGGTCTGTCCGGCTATTACGTTTGAGGACCTGGCAACCCTACCCTTGATAGATGTAGATAGATATATTCAGGTTTAGCCTTTATTACGAATAAGCTAGAGAGCAAGATCGTTCCAGATCAAGCTATTTGGTCCCACTGTACGGGACAGATAAATATAGTTTAATGAAATCTGCTTACCTTTCTTCTTTGAGCGCTCATCTTCTTCTAGTTCTGCCTTCAATCTCTCTGCTGCGATCTTTTCAAACTCATCTTTATCCCATTTTCTACGGTGGTCTTCAGGCCTTGTACTCATCTTGGATGTGTTTTTGAACTGTCAAAATATATCTACCGTTTACAATACTTAAGAAGGTCTAAATGAGTTTGTTATGAATTGATATCACAACTAAAAACATTTCCGTGTCTGCGTTAACAATAAAATAACACCATTCAATTGAATTGAATTAATCATAGAGTAAGGAACGTAAGGAATTAATTAAATTCTTAAAGTGTCACTGTCACCGTCATGTCAGCAGACATACTGACAATTTTTTTTTTTTTTTTAATTTATTTCATGACCGTGGATTCGAAGTCCTTCAGTCGGAATAATAGAGATAACATAAAATTCACAAATTTTGAACAGACTAAATTAACTAGACAAGTTTGAGTGATACGTAAATGAGAACCAATAATAAGAAAACTTGGCTTTATTCAGCTAAAAATGACACATTAATTCGACAGAACAATCAGTCTATAAACGTTTCCATAGAGATACACATCATTCACCCCTCCTAAGATGTCTGGTAGTCCTCCAGGTATACCGGTGCGCGCCTGACTCGGGTAGATCGCCGCACGGCGCATTGCTGTGTACCTGATGGTCCTGGCTCTTCAGCTACTGTTGCCTCCTCAGTGTCATTCGCAGGCGCAGATGTTTCGACCACAGCCTGGGGCGTAACGTCGTTGTCATCGGAGGATGTAGAAAAATATTCGTCATCTGAGGGGATTGGTGCCAAATGCCTATTGGAAATTGTACCTTCTCTTCCATCAGGGTACCTGACATGAGAATAATTAGGGTTACTTTGAATCAAATATCCTTCATCCACGATGGGATCGAATTTAGAACGGCGCACGCTTCTTTTAATTAGGATGGGTCCAGGGGTAGTAAGCCAAGCAGGCAATGATACTCCGTTTGGACTTCTGCGAGGGTGAGTGAACATTCTTTCATGGGGAGTAGCGTTTGTAGCTGTGCACAGCAGCGACCGTATCGAATGTAAGCTTAAAGACAGAACCCGTTCCCAGTCGGCTATCTCCAGGCCCTTGGACTTCAGGCTCAACTGAATGGTTCTCCACAAGGTAAAATTTAGGTGTTCAACTTGTCCATTGCCTTGTGGATTGTACGGCGTGGTGCGGCTGCAAGCTATTCCGAGTGAGACGAGATATTGAGTAATTTCTTGAGACATAAACGATGTTCCTCTATCTGAGTGAATGTACATCGGTGTGCCAAAAGTATAAAATAATTCATTCAAGCAGTTGATGACAGTAGCTGACGTCATGTCTTTACATGCAAAAGCAAAAGGGAAGCGACTGTACTCGTCTATAACAGTTAGAATATACTTATTCTTTGACTTTGATGGAAGTGGCCCCTTAAAATCTATATTGAGCCGTTCTAAGGGAGCCGTTGCTTTGATAAGTTGTCCGTGTGTATTTGCATAACGGGGCTTAATTTCAGCACAGATTTTACAGTTAGCAGTCATTTGCCGAATGTCATTGACCGAATACGGAAGATTTTTCGATCGCACCCAGTGATTCATACGGACAATTCCTGGATGACAGAGGTTGTCATGTAAAGTTTTTAAGTTGTTAATGTTCATATTTGCACATACTCTAGTCAATGCATCGGCGACTATATTTTCTTTGCCAGGACGATATACTATGTCGTATTTAAAACAAGACAACTCTAATCTCCAACGTTCAATTTTCTCATTCTTTATTTTGCTCGAATGAATTTGGTTAAACATGAACGCTACCGATTGTTGGTCTGTTACTAAGAGGAAGTGCCTGCCGATCAAGTAGTGGCGCCATTTACGTAATGCTTCGACTATCGCGGCCGCTTCTTTTTCAATAGCCGAGTGTCGCCTTTCTGAATCAGTCAAAGATCGTGAGAAATACGCAACAGGCTGCCCGTTTTGAGAGAGAGACGCAGCCAGTGCATTTTCCGAAGCATCAGTTTCTACTGTGAACATGGCGTTTTCATTAATAGCGGACAACGAAGCTTTTGCAATATCTTTTTTAATTCGTTAAAACAAGTGATTGCGCTTTCAGATAGTGGAAATGTAGATATTGAGAGCAGTGGCTTAATTCTTTCTGAAAAATTATGTATCCATCTAGAATAATGAGCGAAAAATCCTAAAACCCTTTTCAATGCGGCCGTATTTTCAGGTGCTGGTAGGTCGAGCAGTGGTTTAAGGCGATTCTCGTCAGGTCGAATTGTATTATTTTGTATAGTGTAACCAAGAAGGTTAATCGTTTCTTGACTGAATACACATTTGCTCTCATTTAGTGTTAGATTGTATTTGGCGGCAGCCGTCTTAAATTTTGACAGATTTTCATCGTGTTCTTCCTTCGTCTTTCCACATACGGTGACGTCATCTAGATATGCAAACGTACCACTCAAGTGTTCTTCGTCTATTATATAATTCAGGGTGCGCTGGAAGGCCGCTACACCATTGGTGACACCAAAAGGGATTCTTGTAAACTGATAAAGCTTCCCATTTGCTTCAAATGCAGTAAAAATTCGTTCTTTTTGAAGAATGGGTACTTGGTGATACGCGCTTTTTAAATCGATTTGACTGAAATAGCTGTATTTAGCGGCTTTTGCGACAATTGCTTCTATCTTTGGTAATGGGAAGGCATCCAATTCAGTAAATTTATTAATGGTTTGGGAGTAATCTATTACCATCCTCTTCTTGTGTAAACCTCCACCGGCAATTAGTACCTGTGCTCGCCAGGGTGAGACACTGGGTTCGACAATTCCATCTTCAAGTAGCTTGGACACTTCTGCTTTTATGAAACGTTCGTCGTCGGCGGAATGGCGTCTGGACCGGACGGCTATTGGTTTCGTATGAGGTGACAGGTGAGTAAACAAAGATGCCGGCGGTACTGATGCTTCCATGACGTTACAGATACGTAATGGTTCTTGACTTCCTCCAAACTCTAGTTCTAAAGAAGAGTGGTATTTAAGTATATCGTGACCGATAATTGCATCTGCGCATAGATTGTTGACAATAAGAAGAGGTTGGTTTTGTATTGATGCTTCTCAAGCTGAATGTTTACGTAACAGACACCTTGGACGTAAGAAACATGACTGAGAGATGCTAACGTGATAGTTTGACGGCTAGGTTTTACCTTTATTTTGAGTATCTCGACCAGACTCTTATTTATAAAACTAACAGAGCTCCCAGTGTCTATCAAGGCCTCTGCTTTAAAACCGTTAATTGATATTGGTGAAGTAGCCTTTCTTAGACTGCTTGGAGAGGCAGCGGAGATTGCTGAGAGTGTATTGTCACATTGAATAATGTCATCTGTTACCGCGTTAGCTGTGTGTGTTTGCTTCGATCTGCACACGTTTGCGAAATGACCCTTTTTGGAACACAATTGACAATTTTCATTAGCTGCAGGACATTTTATGCGCTGATGAACATTTCCACCACAAAAGAAGCAGCGTCTCTTTGAATTCGGATGAAAGGAGGATGTAGATGCCGCTAAGTTATTATTTGGTCTTTCAGAATCTGGTAAAGCATTGAGATTTAGTGTATTAGTGGTCCCGAAAGCTTGTGAATTTATTCCAGCATCTTCAAGGGAAATTGCTAAATTGACGGCTTCGTCTAGACTCAGGTTTAACTTCTCTAGCAGTCTCTCTCTTATTTTCTGGGAACTAATACCCGCTATAAATGCTCCTCTCATTGATTGTTTTTGATGTTCTTCTGCCGATACATTAGTGAAATGACACTCGAGTGCAAGAAGTTTAAGTGCTTGAATATATTCTTTTATTGATTCATCCGCTCTTTGCCTTCGCGTCGCCAACATGTGCCTGGCGAGTATTTCATTTTTGGGCTTTACGTATAATTTTTCTAAGAGACTAACGGCTTCGTCGTAGGTTTTGCATGCACGTATGTACGAAAATATTGTAGGTGAAAGGTGATTGACAAGAAGCTTCAACTTCATTGAGTCTCCGGCGTTGGGAGTACATTCTTCGGATAAGAAATTTTGAAAAGTGAAATACCAATGTGTCCATTTTAGATCGGATGCAGGAGCACTTGGTTCATCTTCGAATCGCTCAGGGCGGAGATAGCGTGACATGTTTGGGATAGATTTATTTTCTTTGTCTTCCGTCATGTTGCAGATTTTTCTTCATTCGTTTCGATACAAATTTTAGCTGAATAAATTGATACGTAAATGAGAACCAATAATAAGAAAACTTGGCTTTATTCAGCTAAAAATGACACATTAATTCGACAGAACAATCAGTCTATAAACGTTTCCATAGAGATACACATCATTGAGTTACATGAGAAATTAATTATCATATAATTACTTATTATATTAACATTTGCATTTCTGAAAATTTAAGAAGAACTTAACCTACAAAATTATAACAATAGAACATAAGTACAACACAAGTTATTTTTTTTAAATCTTACATGACAAAATATATTGCTAACGAATAATTAAATTTTTTCTACAGTGTTTAAAATGAATTTATATAGAGGTATGAAGTAGATAGGGTTTGATAGTAAATCTTGGACGCGGCGGGGAACACTTAACGAGTTTTCATCTGCAACATCACTAATCACACTGACAAGTATCAGTCTTTGAATGGCAAAAGTTTCACATTCAAATATAACGTGTTTTATATCAGCATTTTCCTTTAAACAATATGTACATTTGTCGTCAGCGATAATCTTCATTCGATTTAGATGTGCTGGAACTAGGCAATGACCAGAGCGCATACGATTAATGCAGGTAATGAATTTTCTGTTTGTGTATCTGAATCCATAATACCATGGTGCTGTTGGTAAGTTTTGCTGAAGCTCTGCATACCATTTTCCTTTTGTCTCTGTAGTAATGTCCCAGTATTCCTTCCATATTCTCTTTGAAGACATTTTAAAAAGATGATAGTAGTCCGTAAAAGGTACTTTAAATGATTCTGTTAAGTCCTCGTCGTGATCACAGCGAGTCGCCTGATCCACAATCTCATTACCAGTTATGCCGATGTGGGAGGGAACCCAAACAAATTCTACATTTTTTCCTAACTTAACAATCATTTCCTTGACTCTATATACAATAAAGTTTTGTTTATATTTTAAATTACTATTACATAAGGTAGTTAGCACACTTTTAGAATCACTAACTATTAATATATTTACATTATTTACATTTGAATATACATATTTCAAAGCTTCCAATATTGCCCAACTTTCTGCAGTAAATATACTACAAATATCTGGTATTTTATAACAATTTGTTGATTTCATTTGAGGATCATAGTATGCTGCCTTAACATGCTCACCTTTAGAACCATCGGTATACAAGATATAGTAGTCATGTTTTTCATTTAAGAATTCCAAGAAATCAAACTTATTCTTTACAGAATCTAAATGGCATTTGATGTTAAGGTAGCTTAGTAAGATATTATATGGGCACTTGTAAATTGGCCACTTGTTACAGGTGTACATGTTTCTAGTCAGGTTTTTTGTATGTGTCATTATGGTTGGAATTTCAGGTAACAATCCTGAAATCAGAGTATTCGCCGTGATCCTGGGTATCTCAGCTGACTGCGTGATTTCTGGAGGGTGTATAACTCTATCTAGGACAACATTATTCTCACAAGACAACTCCTTCAAGCAAAATCTCTCAGCCAGCTGTAAACGTCTCAGGGACAATGGAGGTATACAGTTTTCAATTTCCATAGTGTTAATAGGAGTGGTGCGCATAGCACCACTTATCACTCTCAAACCCATATTCTGAATGACATCCAACTTCTTTAGTAATGTACAACTTGCATTCATGTAAGCCATGGAGCTATAATCAAAGTGACTTCTGACTATACTTTTGTACAACATGTTAAGAGTTTTTGGGTCAGAACCCCAGAATGTTCCTGCTAAGCTTCTCATTACATTTATGCTCTTCATGGCGTTCTGACATATGTGGTTTATGTGTTTATCAAATTTTAGCTTATCATCTATAATAACTCCTAAAAATTTATGATGACTGTCAATAGGAATTGAATTGTTATCATATATAATGTTTATAGCAGATTGGGCAAATGGATCTTTACTGAAGACTAACACTTTACTTTTCTCTGAACTGATTTCTAATTTTAAAGTGTTGCGATAATAAAATTGAAGTTGATTTAATGCTGTGTTCATATTATGAACAGCCAAGTCTAAGTTTTGATTTTCACTGTACAAAAGCAAGTCATCTGCAAATTGCAAGATTTTAACTTGGGAAGAATTTACAAAATTAAGGATTTGAGATGTATATAAGTTGTACAATAGAGGCGACAATGTAGCTCCCTGCATTGTCCCTTTATTAACAATTCTAGGTCCATGCAGTTTATTATTAAATTTAACAAATAAAGTTCTATTGTGTAAAAATTCTAAAATCCATTTTAAAGTTTTACTTGGTAAGCCCAGTTCATGTAAAATATGAATTAGTCTTTCAATGTTGACATTGTCAAAGGCACCTTTAACATCTAAAAAAACACATATAACATTAGAATGACTAAGTTTTGCCTTTTTGAGATCAGATATCAGAGATACAAAGCTTTCAGTGCAACTTCTGCCCTTTCTGAATCCAAATTGAACATCTGGTAACTTTCCTTGTGTTTCAGCAAAGTAATCTATTCTTAACTTTAACATGTTTTCAAAAAGTTTGCCTAAACATGATGATAAGGAAATAGGTCTATATGATGAAGGATTATTTGCAGCTTTATTTTGCTTTAAAATCGGAATAACACATTGTGTTTTCCATGATGGCGGGATCACTAAACTATTCCATAATTTGTTATAAACTTGTAAAAGGATTTCTACTGCATTAGGATGTAATTTCTTGATCAATATGTATGGTATGTTATCCAACCCTGGTGTTGTGTCTTTCCTAGTTTTAAGTGCTATATGCAGTTCATTTAATGTAAATGGCGTATTAAGAAAGGAGTTACTTTGATTCTCGTCTGACTGATTCAATATGTCCTCAAGGTTTTTCATATTAAACTGAGATGAATTTGATATTTTATCTAAGAAACTTGGTACCCATTCGTCATTTAAATATCTGTTATGAGAAGAGCCTATTCTCTTAAATCTCCTAATGTAAGCCCAAATTCTAGAAATAGGCGTCATTCTATTAAAAGTACTGCACAAGTCATGCCATGAATTAACTCTCTCTTCCTTTAATGTTCTTTTCTTTTGGGCATCAAGCTTTTTATAGTTTATGAAGTTGGTAATGCTTGGTGATTTCCTGTACTGTACTAAAGCTTGTTTCGATTTTTGTACAACATCATCACATGTTTGATTCCACCAGGGAGCAGGTTTCCTCATGACTTTTGGAGTTTGGGTTGGCTTTTGTTTTGGAACTGATTCTGATTGAATTTGATATAAAATGTTTACAAAGTTGTTATACAAATTAAGTGGTTCTGTGTTATTAATGTTTAATTCAGAAAAACAGGTCTCTGACAAATTATAGTATTTGGACCAATCTGCTTTACTATAAATATATTTTTCATCTACAGGTCGGACCTCGTATATGGAAGGCTTCACATTTACAACCACCTGAGTTGGATAATGATAGCTGCCCATTGCATCATCATGAACACGCCATTCACAATGAGGGGCCAACGTGGGACTAACTAGAGCTAGATCAATGGCAGACGGATTTCTATTTGGATATGGAACAGTTGTTGCACTACCATCATTTAAAACGCACATGTCGAACTCGTCAATGAGTTTATAAAGACAGTTGCCTCTATTATTATTTGAATGACATCCAAACAATATGTGATGTGCATTAAAATCCCCCATAATAATACATGGCTTAGGAGTTTCCAGTAATATCTTTTTCATTTTGTTAGTGTCAAATCTACTAGCATTGGGAGGACAGTAAACACAGAGAATGTTTAAAGTACCTATAGATGTTTCTATAGATATACAGATATTTTGGATGGATTCATAAAAAGTAGTGTTTATAACTCTGTATTGTAAATTTTGTTTAATTAATATGGCTACTCCATTATGTGCATTTAAAGAATTTTTGTGTATAAAGTTATATGGTGCAAAATTAGGAATTATGCTTGTACTCTTAAGCCAAGTTTCATTTAATAAGCATATATCAATATTTTGTTCAGTAAGAAATGATTTTAATAAGGCTGTCTTACTCTGTAAGCTTTGTACATTGAACTGTGCTATTTTTAAGTATGTATCCATTATTAATTAATTAAATTTGCTAACAGAATGTCTTTTATCTTTTTATTTGTAATTGGACTGTTGTCTTTATCATTTCCCAAAGTGATTAGGGACTTAATTATTGCATTGATTATGATATCGTTTTCTATAATTTGATCGGCATTGAAAGACCTGTTGACAACTTTAGGGATAGCTGGAAAGGCAGTTGGGTTGAGAATGTTATGTTCAGGTGGTTTACTCACCACATCGGCATAGGATCGATTTGAATTTTCATATTTCTTTTTCTTCTCCTCCATTTTCTTTTTTTTAATAGGACAATCCCTTGAAATGGCGAGGTGGTTCCCGCTGCAGTTGATGCAAACGATCTCCTCAACATCGCATTCCTTATATGAGTGTCGGCCGGAGCAAGACGAACACATTTGTTCGCCTCTGCAGACCCTGGCTGAATGGTTAAACTTTAGGCATTTATAGCATTGTAGCAAGGGCGGAATGTATGCGTGCACCTTATACCGGAACATGTTCAGGTATGCGTACTGTGGCAGTGTAGTCGTAGCAAAAGTTACAGCTATTGTCCCCAGAGGGACAAGCTTTCCCTCTACTTTTCGCATAAAACGTTTTATGGATATTATTTCAGCGTCGCATGTTATGTTCTTGTATATTTCGTCGTTTCCGAGTTCTTTGGGTATGTATCGTAGTACTCCTGTAGTCTCTGTTAGATTAGACGGAACAAAAGCTTTCAGCTTGTTCCTGCTCAAAAACTGGTCCATTTTTAAGAAATTATTCGCTGGTGCAGGTTTCTTGAATGTGATACCAATTTTGTAGGCATTTATACGATGTACACCTACAATACCTTTCACTTGCTCAGTAAAAAGTTTTGTTAAAGTAATAGGGTTTCTATTACCCAACTTCTCATCGTCCTCAGATTCCACAAAAACTACACATTCCGTGCTGTGATGCTCGGGAAATTGTCTTTTATAATTAGCTTTCGTAAACATTTTATAGTCCGAGGTTTTATTCGCATTCAAGTCCATTTTTCTCTTTTTTCCCGCTTTGTCGGGGGGATCACCCCCGGCGCTGTTTTCACCCATTTTTATTTATACTATATACACTTTATAAAAACACTATATTTACAGCAAGAATAAACAATTATATACAAGAAAAATAATTTTTCAAAAAGCAGAAAATTTCAAAGCGCGCGCTTAGTTCGACTTCCCGCCAAAAAAGTCCACACACTGACAACCAGTACCAGTGTTGCCAACTCTAGAAACTCGAGTCCAAACTCAAAATCAAAATCGCTAGAACGTCGATAAAATTAATTGCTCCAGGAGCAAGCGGACTCAGGATTTTTGTCTGAACACAAGGCGCCTGTGTACGAAAGAAAAAAAAACAAATTAGAAGATTTCGAATTCGCTGCAATCGATTTGTTTTTTTTCTAAATAGCTAAAGCTAGAGCATAAAAAATGGAGCTTTGATTAAAAGTACGAATTTTCGAGTTTCGTAGTAGCCCCTCTGGGTCTCATGGATATATTAAAGTTTCCGGACCGAATATTTATATTTGAAGTTAAAGATTTCAAAATTGAATTTGAATTATTATTATTTAAATTATCAGGCAGGCAGTTGGAAGCAACTGCGTATCCTGTATTGATTAATAGGTACTTAAGTGTTATTTATTCATTAATTTCATAATAATTGCCACAAGATTGATTTTTTTTTGGGCTCGACAGGCCTGATATGTACCTATTAAGCTACAATACGGTAAGTATTGAACTATTTTTCGTTTATTTTATGTTTGTTTGCTGTTTCTAAAATCCTCCCCAGAAACTTTTCACTTTCCAGCATAAGAATAGGCACACTTATTTTTTTGCAACGTGAAAATGTTTTACGCATACCTTCCGGCGTATAGAGAAAAGTGAGGCTTTGAGAAGAATACCCACTAAAATAAAATAAAAACACAAATTGGCGTTTATTCACTCTGCCGTTCTGGAACTTCCACTTGTGTCTGTTACGCTTTCACGCCTAAACCGCTAAACCGATTTTGATGAAATTTGTTACAAAGATAGAATAGACCTTGGAAAGAATATAGGCTACCTTTTATTGCGAAAAAGAGGCTTTAAGGGGTTGAAATAGGGGATGAAAGTTTATATGGTGGAAGTTCGTCGCTGTCGAAGATAAAACCATGAAACTTGGCATTTAGGCACTTAATAAGAGATACATAGATATTTGTTCGCGCGTTTTTCAAAATTCTTCCTGTGAGGGGGTGAAATAAGGGATGAAAGTTTATATGGAAGATCGTCATTGTCGAAGATAAATCGATGGTTCTTTATGAAACTTGGCATTTGGGCACGTGATAAGAGATACATAGATATTTGTTCGGATCGGATCGGGGCGGAGGCAGGGAGGCAACGGAGTGGAGCGGAGGCAACGGATGGAGCGGAGACAATGCAGGCTACAGCGGAGGCAGTGAAGTAGAGCGGAGGCAGCGGAGTGGAGCTGACGCTGCTGAGCAAAACGGAGGCTGGCGGAGCAGAGGCTGGCGGAGCGGAGGCTGGCGGAGCTTAGGCTGGCAAAGCGGAGGCTGGTGGAGCAGAGCGGAGGCAGTGGAGCGGAGCGGAGACAACGGAGCGGAGGCAACGGAGTGGAGTGGAGGCAACGGATGGAGCGGAGACAATGCAGGCTGCAGCGGAGGCAGTCAAGTAGAGCGGAGGTAGCGGAGCGGAGCTGACGCTGCTGAGCGGAGCGGAGGCTGGCGGAGCGGAGGCTGGCGGAGCGGAGGCTGTGGAGAGGAGGCAGCGGAGCGGAGGCAGTGGAGCAGAGCGTAGCGGACGCTGCTGAGCGGAGCGGAGGCTGTGGAGCTGATTGATGGTGATGGTGATGATAGTGGTGCTGATTATGATGATTGGTGATGATGATGGTGATTGTGGTGATGATGATTGATGATGATGAATAACAAAAAAAAATGTTTATAAAAAATGTCTTCATTTGAAAACTTTAGCTACCTTTATGCAAAATTCCAAGTTTCTAGGACAGCCGGCAGTGCGCTATAACTTTTTCTGTTAAGGCGATTGGTATGAAAACACCTTTTTAATGACTGTAGCTTTTGATTGCCTTGACTTAGAAGTTTGATTTTTTCACAGCTTTAAGTGTTTAGGGTTTTAATTCCGACTCGATAACGATACTCCGCTAGATAAAGGGTCTTGACAGACAGGCGGACGGACGGACAGCAAAGTGATCCTATAAGGGTTCAATTTTTTCCTCTTGAGGAACGGAACCCTAAAAAACATTTGTTCCGGCGCTTTTCAAATTACGACCTATTTACTTGAAAATATGGGGATGAAAGTTCTTACGGAATTCCAAACAAATTTACAATAAGTATATTTATCGGAACTATAGTGTAGCTAAAATGCCGTATTAATTATAATCCTACCCTCCTAACTTACAATAAAGGACGTAAGCTGTCAAGAATTCACTATGAAGAATTAGTCCTTTTGTGTTGGCAGGGTAGAATACACGTCGTTTTGCTAAAATGTGGCTACCCGCAAAATATTTATGTTTTAATAAAGAACATGGATGGATGGAAGAACAAAAAAAAAACTTTATATTCATAGCAATGTATTGAAATGGTTATTTTGATTTTCAGTAAACCGTAGAAGTTTCTATGTGCTATTATTGGCACTAGAATAGAATAGGTATCCTAAATAAATTAAATACTTCCCAAAGTTACTATTCCACGCGGACGAAGTCGCGGGCAAAAGCTAGTTATTAATAATTTACAACTATTACCCTGAACTAGGGTAAAAGCTTGAATGTGGCCATACCGTGATTCAATTCGTTGTTTGTGGTTGGTGGATAGATGACAAGTAGAAAGTATTGAAAATACACGCGTCATTCTGCTTTGTTATTTGAATGTTTAATGATTTCAATAGATGGCACTGTTAGACATTTGCAAATATTTTATGAAAAACTCATTAAACTCATTTCAATATTTATTGTATTGAGCAATGGAACCTGTATAGTTTGCTTATGTTTTTTTGTAGTTCAGATACAAATAGTGATCTACTTGTAGTTTTGCATAGTTTTTGGTACGTACATGGTACGTTACGTACCCAATAATAATTTCTATATTTGCCATATCTTACCTGTGATAAACGTCAGTAAACGTCAAAACTGAAGAAGGCCGCATGTTTCGCTTCCTTTATTTTTGTTTACGTTTATAAAAAATCTATTTCGTAAGGCAAATACATTGTGTATATACTGGTTCCGTCAGTTCTTTTCATTCGGTCCTAATGATCGCAGTCGGTGATGGGTGCTGCTCTCTTTTGATTGTCATTATTACGATGTGAATCCCAAATAACTTGTTTGTCTTGGTATGATCTTTATTGTAAGCCATCGAGTCGGTTAATTACATAAAATGACGGGGTATCATGTGTCCGAGCTGGTCGGGGGGCTGAAGTCTCGTCATGCAGAGACCAGGCATAAAGCTATTAGGGAGCTGCTGCACTTCGCGAAAACTGATCTGCGGGAGATGACTGCGGAGACACTGACGCAAGTGCTTGACGACTTTAACCAGCAGATTCACATCCTCACCTCTAGCTTTGATTATAATGAGAAAAAAGCGGGAATACTTACCATCGGTATGTATAGGTTATGTTTATTTTGATATCTATTTAAGCTTTACTGAGCTAGCTGGGTACAACTGTTATCAGATGTAGTTTTTATCTTTTTGTCACTTTTCATTGCTACATCAATAATGACACTCTAAATGTATAAAATACAAAATATCTATAGGACTAAAACTACTATTAAATTAAAATAACTAAAACTAAAACCTTAAGAGAGGTGGGAGAAATTTAAATTTGGGAGAAAGGCACAATTGTTTCAGTATAATTGGACATACTTATGGCCATTGTCCAGTCTTTACCTATCCTTGTTATTCACTGTAAAAGAATGATTTCTGCTTAACTGTTCAGCTGGACGGCTGGACTTTTGGCGAAATCCTACACTCTCCCTTTGACAAATGCAAGCTACAGTGTTGGATATGATTTTTTATTAAAAAGTTGTTCATTCTGCAGGTTTATTCACATTACTAAAATTTAACAGTACCTGTGTGTGTTTAAAACTATTGAATGACAAATTTATAGACTTTAAGGGTTACTTAGCATTGTCTTAACTGATTTACCTACATACAATAATAGCTGTTATTCGTTACAGTATGTTTGATCGGTGGAGATACTGAGACAACAAAAAGTAGAACATTTCGCTACACCCTGTATTTGAGAAACATCTTCCCTTCCACTGATATCAGCACTGTGGAGCTAGCTGCGAAAGCAATGGGACGCCTTGCAGCCACTCTAGGGGTGAAGAGAGGGGAGTATGTAGAACAAGAGATAAAAAGATGCTATGAGTGGCTTGCTGAAGAAAGAAATGAAGGAAAGAGACTCTCAGCTACCCTCATTTTAAAGGAACTAGCTATAGCCATGCCATCTTTCTTCTACCAGCAAATTACCAAATTCTTTAACCATATAATGATAGCTTTGCGAGATCCAAAGGACCAAATACGAGAAGCAGCAGCAAAAGCTCTGCGGGCAGCTTTAGTGGTGACAGCACAGAGGGAATTGCCCATACAGACCAACAAAGTCCAGTGGTATTCAGAATGTTATGAGGAAGCCATGACCTCTTTTACGGACCAACCAATTAGAGAGAAAGGTTTGACCAGAGATGACCATGTTCATGGAGCATTACTGATACTAAATGAATTGCTGCGCTGCTCTAACGCGGCTTGGGAGAAGCAGTACACTGCTCTCATGCAGAAACTTGATGCTGATCAGGATACTTCAGATGAAATTATGTCACTGAATGCAAAGATAACAACGTCATGGAATCAACAGCAATTTTCTGAGGAGAAACATCAAGCCACTGCTATTTTCGAGTCTGCAATTTGTAAAAAGCTTGTAACTGAAAAGTATGAAAAAATCTGCTCAGGTAAGTACAGGTTGATTCACAAGAGCTGGCATGAATGGATTGAATGAAAGTAATGTCACTAAAACATTTTTGTATGAAAATGACTAACACATTTTCATATTTGTGTGAAATGTATTCAAATAGGTAACACACAGATAATTTCATTCACTCATTCAATTCTTTTGTGTCAGCTCTTGTAAAACAACCTGTAAAGATATTATGCAGCCCAAGTCCAGTAAAAAAAAAAAAAAAGAAGATTATTATGACAAAATCATTATGGTTATACTAAGCTCTTTTTCAGTCAACTTATAAGTCTTTACTTTATTCATTTTGCAGATGTAATGGCACAGCAAATATCCAGAGCACACAATGTCCATCAAATGCTCCTGCTCATGATACCGAGGCTTGCTGCATTCAACAGAGAAGTATTCTCCAAGAGGCATCTAAAGTCTACCATCAACCACTTAATAACATTCTTAAGAGGCAGGGAAAAGGAAAGAGCTATGGCTTTTACTACTTTAGGGCTCATTTGCGTGGCAGTAGAAACTGATATTCAGCAATACATGGGCAGGATCATAGAAATAATTAAGCTCACTTTGCCACTTAAAGATACTCCTAAGAAGCGTGCAGGTTCTGACTCCCCATTGTTCAACTGCGTCACTTTGTTAGGGTTTGCTATGAAAGAAAATGTGGCTAATGAAGTGAAGGAGCTTCTTGATCCAATGTGCTCCACAGGACTGAGTGCGCAGCTCACAACTTGCTTTAAGGAACTTAGTCAAAATGTACCTTCACTGAAGAAAGATATCACTGAGAAACTTCTGAACATGCTCTCTTTGATTTTGAGAAAAAAGCCGTATGCTCCAAATAGTTCTGAACAACAGATTGTCCATTTACTGTCTTCAGCTCTGATGGTGGAACCACATGATGCTAATAAATTAGTGTTAGCTTTACGCACTTTAGGTACCTTCGATTTCGAATGGAATAATACCCTTATGAGTTTCATTAGGAGATGCACGGATCATTATTTGTTGAGTGAACAGCACGACGTGCGGATGGAGGCGGTGCGGACCGCCGCCAAACTCCTCGTTAAAGCTATCGAGCGATGCTCGCTGACTAATTCGAGGACACTTCACTTGATTGTTGATGAATCTTTGGGCAAATTACTAGCTCTGGGACGTTCCGATTTCGATCATGAAGTTAGATACAGAGTACTTGAAATTTTCACGAACCCAGCATACGACAAATACTTGGCTGTGGAAGAGCACCTCAGTTGTCTTTTTGTTGCAATAAACGACTCGAATACCGAGGTCGGTGAACTGGCACTTTGTGTAGTCGCCCGGCTGAGTAATATCAATCCTAGCTACACCACGCCGACGCTACGACAACTGTTCGTACAGATATTGATGGAACTGCAGTATTCCGAATCGACACGTAATAAGGAACAGTCTCTTAGAATGATTAACAACATTATATCGCACGCGCCCCGAATTACGCGGCAGTTCGTGGACACCATCCTCAAGGTGCTCGTGCCTAAATTGAAGGAAAAAGAGAGTAACTCTACCATGGTCTCTTCAATACTAAAAGCGATAGGGGACTTAGCCGAAGTCAATGGAGGTGGCAACGCTTTGTACCAGTGGCTTCCTGAACTTATTTCAATTCAGCTCGAATTGCTCTCGGATCCTAATCAACCAGAGAAGAGGAGTATCGCACTGTGGTCTTTTGGTCAAATCATTAGCGCCACTGGTCACGTAGTTACTCCATACATGGAGTACCCTCAATTGATGGACATGCTTTTAAACTTCTTGAAATCAGATCAGCAAACGAGAGATAGACGAGAAACAATACGCGTTTTGGGTCTGTTGGGTGCTTTAGATCCCTACAAGCACAAGGTTAACCAAGGCTTGATAGATTTTCAAACTGTGTCGACCTTGATACCCGTCCCTGATGAATCGGCAACAAGCGAAAGCTTTGATTCTAATACGGGCGAGATGTTGGTCAACATGTCGCCTTTAGTGCTCGATGAGTTCTACCCAGCCATCGTAGTTACCTCGCTTATGCGTATTCTGCGGGACCCCTTGTTATCTCAGCACCACACCAGCGTCGTACATTCGGTTACGTTCATCTTCCAAACTCTGGGCACCAAGTGCGTTCCTTACATCTCGCGCGTCACGCCGAGCCTTCTGTACGTGATACGCACAACTGAGAATGCAGTTTTCCGTGAATTCTTGTTCTCCCAGCTGGCGCAACTGATATCCGTTGTCAAAATACACATCAGAAACTATTTAGAAGAAATTTTCGATATCATCAAAGAATATTGGACACCGGACACCCCTCTACAGCTGACATTGATTATGCTGGTTGAGCATATAACTGTTGCGATCGGTACAGAGTTCAAAGTATACCTTCGAAAGATTTTACCCAATATTTTGCATGTTCTGCGAAACGACAAAAGCAAAGACAGGTTTTTAACCGAGAAACTGCTCCTGACTATTCAAAAATTCGAAAACAACTTAGATGACGTGTTGCTTTCCGTAGTGCCCGCTATCACAGCGCTCTTTGACGGCAGGAACGTGCCTATGTCGATTTCGAAGCTAGCGATGGAGACAATTGAGCATCTTTCCTTGTATTTGTATTTCAAACCTTATTCTGCGTCTTTAATACAAGGCCTAGCCCGAGTTTTGGACACGAACCCGCCGCTGCGGGCTACTGCTATGAACACTCTCTGTGCCCTCATAATTCAATTGGGGCGGGAGTACATAGACTATATACCTTCGATGGAAAGATTGATGATGAAGCACAAGATACAGTGTCCAAACTACGTGGTACTGATCACGCGATTGCAAGTCGTTTCATCTTTAGCGTGCGATGATGACTACATGGACGAAACTCGCCTGCGGTTGAGAAAGAAAGACGTAAGTTTTACTGTTTTTAATTCTCTACTCTTACTTAGTTTGCTTGATTTCTCAATTATCGATCTATCTAATACCTTTATACGATCAATTCTTGCATACATATAAGAATCTCGGTTTGGCTCCAACTATTTCAATGAAATTTGGTATGTGGGGTTTTTCGGGGACAACAAATTGCTTGGTCTAATCTCTGGGAAAACGCTTATTATCGAGTTTTAGCCCGAGCAAAGTTCGGTCGCCCAGGTACTAAATAATTATTTGTTTAGGTTGTACCTGCAAGCGAAGTCCAGGCAATGCAGAAGCTGACAGTGAATGTCCGTGCCTTGCGCAAGAGTTGGGCAGTTGGCAACCTGATTACCAAAGAAGATTGGATGGAGTGGCTGCGAGATATGAGCGTTACCTTCCTCAACGAGTCCAACAGTCCTACTATTAGGTAGGAATTCACCTCATAGTAAATATTGCTGTTGTACAAAAAAAACCCATGGCTACCCATGAGGCTGATATAGTCACATTTGGTGTACTAAAGCCACGTTATAATACCTACTAGATTAAAAAATATATATATAAAACGTAGAAGTGCTGCCCCCGCGTCCAGGTTTTTTATATTTCTG
>NW_027413076.1:0-23176 GCF_025370935.1 Choristoneura fumiferana
GGGGGGGTCAGAACAGTTTGGCACAAGAACAAAACAATTGTGATTTTCATAGCCACTTTTTTCCATAGGGCCAAATGATTTGGCTAGGAGGAAATAAATTTCCTAGAGGTCAAGCATTAAGTGTGACAAGAGAGGGGGGGAAGTGGGTCTAATCTAGAATGAGCAAATTTGCTGTGATGATAATTTACGGGTGGCACCTAACCTGCTCTGCAGCAGGCAAAAAGCCAGGACTACTTTTAAACAATAACCACAGATCTAATTTCAGATAGAAGTCTCAAGGTAATAATAATAGCAAAATAATCCAATATAAAAATAATATATTTTAGGTACACCATGTGTGAGTGGAGTGGCCACATATTAAGTTATAGATAAAATTATTATTGCACAGGGAACCTTATCTTGTAATGATGTAATTTTATTATAACTAAAGTTTTATTTGTAGCAGACGCTTCCCATAAAATTTACCATAAATTTGATGTGCTAGTAGTTTATCTATACCTACATGAGTAATGTTTCTGACATACAATATACACAGCTTAAAACAGAACTTAGAAACCTGAAATTTGACAGACATATTCCTTGTGGGTTATGGAGCTGCACTAAGGGATTACCCTAAATTGCCAAACTTATGTTCTCTGATTGTTTGTCTGATAATTATTTGTTTTAAGAGAAGTTTCCCTGCCGGCCGCGCGGCCGCGTTAGGTATTCGTTTGGGATATTGCTGTCTTTATCGCTCGTGACATAAGCGCTCGCAGCCGTCCCCCTGCCTTCCGCAACGACGTCCGTAATTTATATCGAGATAGCTGTAGGCTTTTCAAGATTTGGGCGGTTGAATTTTGGGTTTCGTTGTCCTCATATTATACGAAAAGTATAGCACAGAAATCAATGATATTTTACAATCAAGATATTCATTATATTTTCTATGCCTGTGGTTTTTTCGATTTTTGTAAAAATGCTTTATTATAACGTTTTAAACTTTCGTGATTCTCACTCATAGTCAAAATACCATATACGGGACTTATCACGCTATTTTTACACAAGTAATATTTACCTCGACGTTTCGGCAACGTTACAGTTGCCGTGGTCACGTGGTCTACTCGTGACCAACGTGCAACGTTCTGATATTACACATTTATATGAAAATCTGAAAAACCACAGGCATAGATAATTACGTCTAGTCCATACTTACAAAATTTCATCTATTTCTGTTGCCTAGTTTTCAAATGAGACCGGGACTACGTTTGTATGGAGAATGGAAGAGACTTCTCTTAACAATTTAATGTCTGATCAATCTGTTACACAGGTGACACATTGTTTCTTGGAGGTTGTGGCAGATTCTTCGAAGGCACCGCTGATCAGATGTATCAAGCACTTATAGGCATTTTAAGTGCTCTCCCTGACCACACTAAAGTGTTCTGTGGCCATGAGTATACACTTCAAAACCTGACATTTGCTCTACATGTGGAACCTGAAAACAATGCAGCAAAAGAAAAGTATCAGTGGTCTGAAGCAAGACGGCTGGAGGGAAAGCCAACTGTGAGTTCCGAAATCTTTGTAGTTATAAGACTGTGTAGATAGTGTACTATCTCCACAGAAGTGGGGCCATTCATAAACCTCACACGTTTCTGGAGGGGCTGGTGATTTGTGTCATTCAAAGAAAATAAATTGCAAAATTCATACTGTAATTGTCACTGGCTAAAAATCATTAAAATCGGTGTGACAGTATAGGTATGTGAATTGTTTTGATAACTATCGCCACTTATTTTGGCTTGGTAGTCTTGGCACAGAAATTATGTGTGATATCTAAAACAATGTTGTTAATCTTATTATATATGTATTATAGGTCCCATCAACTATTGCCGAGGAAAAACTGTACAACCCATTCATGAGAGTAACAGACCCAGTAGTCATGAAACACGCCAAAAAGAATGATGCCATAGAAACCATGAAAACCATCAGGCTTGAGAAGGATAACTTCAAAGGAAAACTATGACGAATTTAACGATGTACCTACTTTGTCTTGCCTCTAATGTGAACTTCTGTTGCATTTCTTTAGTTTGAATATTGTTTAATCCAGTTGCAATATTTTATGGTATAGTATATATTTTTATATTCTCTTTATAAAGTTGTTTTCCTTTTATTTGTTTTTATTTTCCATGGTTTGCAAGGGTGCATAATTCTTCGCACCTTTGTCAGTTGGAGTATGAACTTGCAAATGTGGGTCAAAAAGGGTGTCTCCATAATTGTATCATATTGTAGTGTGTGTGTGTGTGTGTGTGTGTGTGAATTCATGCATATACAGGGTGTAACATTCATATCAGTCAGTATGGGAAAGTCTGAAACTATAATACATACGAAGATCCGTTCTTAGGAACCATGTCATTGATTTTAATAACAAGAAAAACTGCAACCATACATTTTCAAAAACTTGTACTCAGCTCGGGAATCGAACCCGGATGTTTTGAAAATAAAACTTACATTATTAAAGAATATGAAATACAATGCATTTTATTCATTCTAGATATCGTGTTTCATAGTAACATTTATTGCTTATGACCTTCACTACCGATATAGAAATAATGTATGTTTTATTTTTCAAATGTATGAATGCAGACTGCAGTTTTTCTTGTTACTAAAATCGATGACATGGTTCCTAAGAACAGATCTTCGTATGTCTTATAGTTTCAGACTTTCCCATACTGACCGATATGAATGTTACATCCTGTATATAGTTTTGAGCACTCGTGTCGTAACGTAAGCATGGACGTTTTTTTAATATTCAACGTAACTGCTGTGCTATTTAAGATATTATTATATGCAACATGAATCACCATCTGCAAGCTAACGATCATGACACTAAATGATACAAATATGTGGAATTACACCATTAGAAAATTGTTGGGTTGAGTTCATTCTTATTGAACTTGTGTTAGATAATAAAACGAAGCAATATTATAAATACTTTATAATTAAGATTAGCCTAAACTTAAAGCTGACAATCACGAGAAAACTAAAAGCTAAGGGGATGCTGTTGTCACTGTTCTTTCTTTATGTACGCTGACATCTCTTCTGCATATTTTTCTTTTGATCTCTCGAACATAGCAACATATACCTGTAATAAAATAAAATTGCATTATTTTGAAGACATTTTTTTTAACACTCAACTATCAAATGCTTAAAGTGTTACTTATTTAAAAAATTAACACAGACCAGTGATTAATCTCAATCTCACCTGATGGTAAGATTCAAATTCAAATCATTTATTCAGTAAATAGGCCGCAATGGGCAATTACACGTCATTTTTAGGGTTCCGGAGCCAAAATGGCAAAAACGGAACCCTTATAGTTTCGCCATGTCTGTCTGTCCGTCCGCGGCTTTGCTCAGGGACTATCAATGCTAGAAATCTGTAGTTTTGCACGGATATATATGTAAACTATGCCGAGAAAATGGTACAATATAAAAATTTAAAAAAAAAAATCATCCTCTCATTCTCATCCAACCCTATAGTGTGGGGTATCGTTGGATAGGTCTTTTAAAACCATTGGGGTTTGGTGAAACGATTTTTCAATTCAGTGATTTTTTTGCAAAATATTCAACTTGAAATTGCAAATTTTCATTAAAATCGAGCATCATAAAAGTTTTAAAAAAATCAAGATAAAAAAGATAACTATAACGGCTAAGTTTGCTTGAGAATTATTAGTAGCCTAAGGTATAAAATATACCTAAACTTGGAAGATTTCATATAAAATAGGAAATCCTTAGAAAAATATTACTTAATTTTTTCGTAATGGCTATGGAACCCTATTTTGGGCGTGTCCGACACGGTCTTGGCCGGTTTTTAAACTACCAGCGCTTTCGGAAAGTGATGCACTACGAGGAAAGGTTAGTTTTGTGTTAATATATATTTAGGAACTAAGGCGAGGTCGACGGAGGTCCGCGAGCAGACCTCCTATTTCTGCGTTGCTTGGGCGCTTCGCGCCTGGATATCATACTAACCTAACCTAAATTTTTTTTTGTTCATTTATAACAAATAATCAATAGCCCAAACAATAATATGCATAATGTGTATTAGTCTAATACAAATTAGTCCAACTGAAATTATTCTAATAGCTTAATATGCCAAAAAAGTAGTAGGCCAAAGTATTACTATGCGACAGTACTATTATGCCAATACAAATTATGCCAAATCAATTATGCGAAACAATAAGTCAAAAAAAATTATGCGATTGAAGGGGATCCCTGCAAAAATATGTACCCTTTTGTCTTCTGTTGTTAAGGCTCTCCATCTTGAAGCTAGTTGCCTGGTAACCTCTTGTTTAGTCGGCTCACTTCCCATTTCAGAACTGGTCTCAGCCACAACCACTGGCCGTTGTTCTTGGCAAAATTGAAAGAAAGCATTACAAGGTTTCTTGGGTGCATTAGGGTCTCTTTCTGGCTGTAACAGTTGTAGATTTTTGTAAGTTTAATTTATATCTTAAAATCATAAATAGTAACTAGAATTGCCTTACAAAATATATATTGTAAGTGGTCATTAAATCATTATTTTCATAAGTTACCTTATCTGCTTTGCTTTTTCTCTTTGGACCTGGCTTTTTGCCCCCTCCAGTATTCTGCTTATCTGTCTGTTTGGAAGCTGGCTGTGTCTTAGACGTAACCCGCGAGGTCTTTGCCACAATTTCCGGTTTAACCTCGATCTCAACAGAAGCAGTTCTAAAGCTATCACCATGTTTATCCAACTGCTCCACCAGGAGCTTAATATCTTTGCGATAGCGCTTTGTTATTTTCTTTGCTTCATGTATCCTGCAATATTATTAAGTTAGCTCACACATTAATTTAGGAAATCATACACACAGTTTAGGAAAACAAAAACACAAACCTATTCACTATTCTTTCGTTATCCTGCTGCAACACCTCACATCGTTCCAACAACAATTGGTATTTACGCCTATAAATCTCTTCCTCCGATGGTAAACTAACCATGTCATCAGAGTCGTCAGAAATATTAGAACTCAGTTGTTGTACTGTCATTTTAATTTATTTCACTGCACCAAAGTTCAACGCGATCAAGTTTCTTTTTATTCAAGTTGTCAGAAAGCTTGTCATTCGGCCCATTGATACCTGAATGTTGGTATTTTCATAAAACAGTATTTTTCTTAGTAAAACCGTTGAAATTTCAATGAATACCTTTTACTTATTTGAAGTGAATTATACAGAGGAGGCAGTTTTTTAAATTATGATAATAACAACAAAATAGTATATTTATTGTGTGTAGCTTTGCAGTATTACACATTTTTTTGTTATATCGAGCGTGGTTGCACCGTTTTAACCATGTGCTCAACTCAACGACGAAAAAATTTCAATCACGTTCTATCGTTCTATCTCTTTGCGTTCTATCCATCGATAATGTCACACCTAGGTCAGTACTATTATATATTCTGTGCCTAGGCCCTAGTGTCACACAAAAACGTATCACCGTGTTAACGCCAAGTAACGCCCTAGCATAAAGTGTTGCCCAAATAAGATACAGTTGAATTCAACTTTTTTTGGGTGGGATCATCACAATAAAATAAACAAATTTTAATGCATACAATAACCGTCTGTCTGTTAGTTCTTCACGCATAAAAAATGCTGAACTGATTTAAAATCTATTTGGTATGGAGATACTTTGAAACCCGAGAAGGTTGTTAGTTTTCTTTAACCCCAAAAATTGCAGTTATATTATATTATACTTCAATAGTCGGTTGCGGGACCTACCACTGGTAATTTGACCTGGTCACTGTTTTGATTGGATCCTGTCTGTTGAACTTTAAGTTCAAGTTAGACCTCATATGGAAGACCGTTCCAATAAAACCGCATTCAACGATTCAACGAAGAGTCACTCGAATTGTCAACGACCGGTATTCCTGAGAAGGGATTGTTGCATCCCTATGTGTCTTATACCTTATTTACCATAGGTAGGGGGACATGCTCTGGGGAGTTGTTCGATCTATTGCCTGCTGATAAGTTTCTGTTTAAAACTTTCGTGATTTTCACTCATTATTAAAATACCACTAACGGGACTTTTCACGCTAAATCATACGAGTAATATTTACCTCGCGTGAAGCGGTTGAAATAAAGCAGAAAAATTTCAATCGGGACGATAGTTATCGTCATCTTCGTGGAATCCATATTAATATTATTATAAATGCAAAAGTGTGTTTGTATGTTTGTCCATCTTTCACGGACCGACGAAAACGGAGCGACGGATCGCCGTGATTTTTGGTATTAAGAATTGTTTATGGGCCAGAGATATGATACATTCTATCCCAGAATAATGCACAGTTCCCGAGGAAACAGCGCGCGACAACCGAATTCCACGCGGACGACGCCGCTGGCAAAAGCTAGTCCTATTATAAATAAGTGTCGGCGTCGGGATGAATGTTCGGAGGGACGCTTGGACATTGTTAGATAGTGTGTTGTTGCGTAGTGTGTATCGGTGTGACGGAGCGACAAATAAAAATGATCAAGTGCGGGTAGTTCGAGATACGAGTGCCGGTACTGTTTGTGATCAAGTGCAGGTAGTTCGAAGAACTCGCGCTGCTAGGCAGACTTGACACCCCACACTTCAATCTACTCGTGACCACGGCCACTGTAATGTGGTCGAAACGTTGAGGTAAATATTACTCGTGTGTTTTAGCGTAATAAGTAAGTCCCGTTAGTGGTATTTTAATTGTGCTATGTTTCTGATAAAAAGTATCTACCTTCGAATCTCTCTAGATTCTACCTTTATTTTTAATTTATATAAATTAAAAAATATTAAAAAATATATAAAAACTTGTTTGTTTGAGGCTGTTTATACTTGATTGCCTTGGTCTTAGACAAAGATTTTATTTTGCACTAGAGCATAAATAGTCATTTTGTGTCGCATAGATCCAGCTTAAACACGAACTTTAAAAAAAACATTTTTTTAATTCTTTTTTTTAAATAGCCTATATAGTGTCCCACTGCTGGGCAAAGGCCTCCCCTTTCTCTTTCCACTTCCGTTTATTCTTTAAGTATTGTACAATCAAACGAACTTACCTGTGATGTTCGATTGTAATTATGGTGAGGAGTCCTGTCCGAAGGGATTATACACTGGATAGGATGCCGTTTGCGGCAGCCACGACTCACAAGTTCAGAGAATATTAATATTTAGAATTTTTTGCGGCGGTGGTGTGGCCACCCCAGCCCAGCAGTACTGGTCACACCACCGCCGCCTCCTCATTCAAGTGCAGAGAGGCGCGAAATTTTAATCATTTGAATGAGAAGGGATGGGTTGGGAGGGTTGCTCCCTTCGGACAGGACTCCTCACCATAATTACAATCGAACATCACAGGTAAGTTCGTTTGATTGTACAATTATGGCTCAGAGTCCTGTCCGAAGGGATTATACACTGGATCGATGTACAGAGTAAAAATGATTAAAATTTGTATATCTTAAAATAAAAAATCACTTTATTATTCTGATATCAATTGTAAGTATACCCGTCTAGGTATCACATCGCGCAGGATGCTAATTAAATCTAACTTACGAGTTTAATAATAAATTCGTATATCTTAAGAGTAACAATCTTAGGTTTATTGCTAAATTATAAAAGATCTAGCAAAGGCAGAATTGTCCAGTATTAAAGGTCTATTATAAAACTTTGCGAAGGTTTCAGATGATTTGCTCCATCCGGCTGTATTTCTAATAATATCTATGTTAACTCCGGAGCGAAGAGCTGCAGAAGTAGCTGCATGTCTTGTACTGTGGCCGGAGAAGGTCTTGATGTCAATACCACTGTCTCCTAGTGTATCTTTAATCCACTTACTTATAGTTTGTGAACCAACTGGCAAGTGCGGTTTTTTAAAAGAAATAAAAAGTTTATCTACCAGGGAATCTATTCTGAGTGGTGTTGTCTTATCTATATAATCACACAAGCATGTGGCTGGACAGATCTTTGGGTTTGATCGAAAAAAGGGGAGTATCAACAATGGTTGTTGTTTGCCTAGGCTAGAAGTTTTGATTTGGTCACTTATCATAATTTCGACCTGGTCCTCTAGGATGATTATGTTTGAGAGTCGAATTAAGGACAGTGTTTGCACCCTGTGGGCCGTAATTAAAGCTATTAATGTTACAAGTTTTTTGCTAATTTTCTGTAAGTCTAAGTTATCATGAGGGAACCAATTGGACAAGAAGTTTAATACTATATTTGGGTCCCAAGTTTTGTTGTACTTTGGTCTTGTTGGTCTCAACTTAGATACTCCCTTAAAGAATCTCTTGACAGTGGCGTTTGTTCCTAATTCTGGCCCCAGTAGAAGAGATAAGGCAGATCTTACAGAATTCAGGGTTCCGTAAGATGCCCCATTATTAAATATTTTAGTCAAGAAATTTATTATATGGGGATAGTGTAAGAATATGGGTCTGTACCTTTTTTATTATTATAAATCCACCATAACTTAAGCGCAGAATCATATTGTTTCTTTGTGGAAATACTTATTGATGCAAGAATTATTTCTGTTTCCCATATGCCCTTGATGATGTAGGCTTTCCTGATAGCTTCACAGCAACCAGGGTAAGATCTTGCCGATGGAGGTCTCTAAAATTTAACAAACAATTACTAGCTTTAAATTCTATAAAGTTAGACACTTTTAATTTGTTTAACAGTGGGAACCATGGCTGGGCTGGCCAAAGAGGAGCTATTAGAATACCTTCCGCTTGTTCATCCTTAATTTTTTGTAGGCACCTCAATACCAATGAGAAGTTTGGAAAGGCATAAAAAAAATATTTGTCCCATTTTATAGTGAAAGCATCCACCGCAATTGCTTCAGGGTCTGGTCCCCATGAAACATATGTATTGCATTTTTTGTTTGTATTTGATGCAAATAAGTCAATGTTAGGTATACCAAATTGCTTTGTAATGTGTTCAAAGGATTGATCTGACAGAACTAGGTCCCTTTTTGTTAGATATCTTCTAGACTCAGGGTCAGCTAAATTATCTTTTGATGAAATGTATGAGGCAAATACCCATAGACTTCTATGCTCACAGAACTGCCATAACTCCCTAGAAATGTAGTTAAGATGAGTATATTGAGTACTTCCCATTTTGTTAATACATGCGATTGCGGTTCTGTTATCTATTCTCAATAGTATTTCTTGGTTTTTGAGTGAGTGAGTGAAATGTTTAAGTGATAAGAGAGCTGCCTTTAATTCGAGGTAATTTATGTGGTGGGAACTGTCATTTCCATCCCAGTGGCCAAACACTTTATCCTTGCCACACACAGCTCCCCAACCTGCTCTAGAAGCATCAGAGTAAATTTCAAGGCTGAAGTTAAACGAATGTATAGGATTTACTGAAGATTTGATGTTTGATAGCCACCATTGGAAATCCTTTTCAAAACAACTGGGAATGTCCATGAGTGCATCAAAGTTATCACCTGATTCTTGTAATGCAAGTACCTTATGCCGCTCAAATACTTTTGTGTATACCACACCATACGCTATGCCAGGGCACACTGATACTAATTTTCCGATTATGTGAGCCAGTGTTCTAATTTTACACTGTCTTGCTAGGGAGAGTGTCTTGATTTTGTTACTAATTTCTTTTCTTTTTTCAGACGGAACTCCAATAGTCATATTTTTTGACTGCAACATGAGGCCTAAGAACTTACAAGATTGATTTGGAATTAAACTGGACTTTTCAAAATTAATAGTGAATCCCAGACTCTGTAGAAGATTGATAGTAAAGTTTGTCTGTTGGCATAAGATTCTACTGTCAGTGTGTATTAGTAAGAAATCATCTAAGTAATTTACTAGTTGGAAACCTTTGGATCTCAGATGAGCAACTGCTGGCCTCATCAGTTTTGTGAAAACATAGGGGGCGGTACTAAGCCCAAAGGGTAGATAATTGAATTCAAATATATTTTGTTCAAAAACGAATCTAAGGTATTTTTTATGACAATTATTAATCGCTATGGAGTAGTAAGCATCTTTCAGGTCTATGGTTATCATAAAGGAATCTTTATCCAATAATTTAGTGGCAGTTCTTAAGTCTTCTAGCTTAAAATGTGGTGCTACAATAAACTGATTTAACGCTTTTAAGTTAAGAATAAGTCTGTGTTTCCCATTAGGTTTTTGGACTGTAAATATTCTAGAGAGGTATTGGCCTTCTGTATTTTTTACTTTAGAAATCACTTTGTTATTTAGTAATTCAGATATGCATGCTTTGATTATAGGGATTTCTTCTGCGGAGAAATTGTTGTTAGATGGAGTATGAGATTGGATTGGGTCAGTAATTAAGGGGATTTTATATCCTCTAATCCACTCCAAGACCGTTGTACTTGCTCCTAATGCAGTCCAGCGTTCCACAAACTGGTTAGTGCTTACCTTTATTTCTTGTAAGCGGCTGTGCGTTGCACATTGTTCATTTTGGACTGGAATTGTGTCTTGTCTGTATTGAATTTTCCTCTGAATTTCTTTGTCTGGTTGTTTTTGCGGTAATTGTTGGGGTTGTTCGTTCCGCTTACATTGTATTGCCCCCCTTCTGGTTTTGGTCTTTGGCTCTGTGAGGCTTGGTTGGATATGAAGTTTTTTGCCTTTATATTTGCACCCTGGCGACCCACAGATTTATATTGCCTTATTTTATTTCCAAGGTCTTTTCCAAATAAATGACCATCAAGGGTGTTAGGTGTTAAGATTGATAATGAATGGGCATGTAGATATGCATTATCTCTATTGCATGGCATGCCTTATGACCTTTTGTGTAATGACAACACCATGGGTTGTCTACTGCTCTCTATCTCGTCTTCCGCCCGTCGACTCACTGCTTGTTATTTTGTTGCTGTGCTGTAATTGAATAAATCCTGATTCATCTGAGAAATCATCCGTCTTCATTTTATTGTATCCACGATAAACCTCTGAAAGGACACCGACTGCTGCTCCTACAGGTTATGTATGCCCAGTTCACGAAGAACGTGGATGGATGAGGTTAAGCATCTGACTGAACACAAGTAAGCGCAAATATTTATATTTTTTTGGAGCGATATGCCTGCTAATGGTGATGATGTGTTGGAACCTCGTGGCAACATGCCTGCCGCGAACTCGCAAGCGACAGTGATGCATGCCGCAAGCTCTCATGCCAGCATTGAAAAACTGGAAGGCGCTCGCAATTACCATTCTTGGAAATTCGCAGTAAAAATGTCATTGATGCATGATGGATTGTGGGACATTGTGGAGACTGGTACTAGTGAGGGAGATGTGCTGCGTGACCAGCGCGCCCTAGCAAGAATATGCTTAGCTACTAAATCAAACCTATACCAATACGTAAGAAATGCCAAAACCGCCAAGGAGGCGTGGAAATGCCTTGCTGACGTCTTCGAAGATTCAGGTTTGGTGCGCAGAGTACTCTTATTAAGGCAATTACACAGAATAGAGTTCTGCAATTTCAAGTCTATGTCAGATTACATAGAAGCTATAATGACAAATGTTCAACAATTGGCCGATATAGGTAAAATAATTGAAGACACTGAAGTAGCAGAGGTATTGTTGAGTGGATTGCCTGTTGAGTATGATTCTCTTGTTTCAAATTTGGAGACCGCAAATATGACAAAGAAATTGTCCAGCGAGGTTGTCCGAGCCCGCTTGTTACAGGAGGAATACAGGAAGTCTGACTCCGAGAACAACACTGCATTTCTTTTGAAGAATAGATCATTTAAAGGAAGATGTCACTTCTGCAAGAAAGTAGGTCACATGAAGGCAAATTGTTTAAAATTGAAACTGAAGCACAGGAGCAAGAGTAGCGAAGACCAGGCCATGGCTGCAGGTTTTGAGGTGCACCAGGATGTGTGGTTCGTGGACTCTGGATGTACTTCGCACATGTGTAATTCTCTGGACTCTTTTGTCAATTTGAAGACTTTTAATAATAAAGTGACAGTTGCAAATAATGAACAAATGCAATGTGAAGGTATAGGTGATGTATTTTTGAACTTAAATGGTAAATTAAGAAAATTGTGTAGCGTTTTGTATGTACCAGGTCTTGCAACAAATTTAATATCTGTTAGTAGGCTTATTAGTCGAGGTTACAGCGTGAGGTTCGACAGGACAGGGTGTGTCATTGTAGACAAAGGTCTTAACAGGGTTGCGTCTGCTTTTGTACAAAACGGTATGTATAGATTGAGCATAGGTGAGAATTCGTGCAATGTGGTGAACTACAAACCCTCACAGGGCGAGAGTTTGTTAGTTCCGCAGTTGCTACTCAGGATGCAAAACAATTGTGGCACCAGAGGTTGGGGCATATTAATCAGAGGGATTTGCAGTCGCTTGGGGATAGGTTGCCTAAAAATCTTTTGTTACAGAACCAAGGACAGCAGGAAGGTAAATGTGTTCCTTGCCTTGAGGGGAAGTTGGCCGCTAAGCCTTTTCCTAAAGGGGCAAGTGTGCTAGCTGATAAACCGCTAGCTCTGATACACTCTGATGTATGTGGCCCACTGCCGAGTAGCTGGGGTGGCGCGAAATATCTGCTCACCTTCACGGATGACTGCACGAGGAAATCATTTGGGTTCTTATTAAAGAAGAAATCTGAGGTATGTGACCGTTTTATTGAATTAGTTAGTATGTTAGAAAGGCAGACAGGGCTGTATGTTAAGTGTCTACGTTCAGATAATGGCGGAGAGTATTGCAACAAACAACTTTCTCATTTCATGAAAAGAAAGGGTATAGTGCATCAAACAACAGTGCCATATTGTCCACAACAGAATTCCGTATCGGAGAGGCTCAACCGCACTTTAATGAATAAAGTCCGGTGCATGCTGCAGCAGTCGGGACTGGACCGCCGTTTTTGGGGTGAGGCTGTGATGGCCGCCATATATTTGAAGAATAGATCTCCAACAGTGGCATTAGGTGGACGTATTCCGGAGGAGGTATGGACTGGGTCTAGAGTGGACCTTGGTCAACTCCGGGTCTTTGGTTGTATGGCATATGTAAAGGTACCAGATGTTAAACGTGGTAAATTAGATGCAAAGTCAAAACCATATGTGTTTGTGGGTTATTCAGACACAAGTAAAGGTTATAGGTTGGCTGACTGTTTAGACCCGAGAAAAGTTGTATTGTCAAGAGATGTAGAATTTTTAGAAAATAGGTTTTATAATTTTCGACAGAATAATAATGATAATTGCAATAATTTTAATTTGGATTTTATTTATGGATTTATAAATAATGAGGATAATTGCAATGTGTCATTGTCAGGTGATGTGAATGAGAATAGCATTGGTTCCAGCAGTAGGAATGAGAGTACTATTGTCAGTGATGTGAATGAGAGTAGCATAGGAATTTGTAGGAACGAAAGTAGTAGTCCTAGTGATGTAAATGAGAGTAGCATCGAGTCTATTAGCAGGAATGATAGTACTGTATAGGAGTGTAAATGATAGTAGCAACATTTTAGAGAGTATTAAACGTGATCATAATTACTCATTAAATTTTTCAGATGGAGCTGATGAAGAGTATTGCTCTGCAAGTGAGAGTGGCTCTCTATCTGATGGTTCTGCGGGAGTGAAAGAGTGCTCACCGGGCAGCACCACGTCTGCTGGAGGGAAGTGACGGCAGAGGCGGAAGCCCGACCTTCGACCTCTACAGAGCGTCCAGTGCGTAGTACGCGTTCTGCTCTACCCAAGAGGTATGCCGATTACGATTTATCTTTGATGGCGAATGGTCGTGCGTTCGAGCCAACTACGTATGAAGAGGCCGTATCCAGCGCTGATGCTGATGACTGGCGAGCTGCTATGACGCAGGAATACGACTCGCTAATGAAGAACAAGGTTTGGAAGCTGGTAGACAGACCTAAGAACGTCAATGTGGTAAAAAGTAAGTGGGTATATAAAATTAAAAATGATGCCTCTGGTAATTTTATATGTCATAAAGCACGACTCGTCGCGAGGGGCTTTACGCAGCAGGAGGGGATTGATTACAATGATACATTCTCGCCTGTCGTACGCCACTCTACCATGAGGATATTATTTAGTTTGGCAAATGAACTAGATTTAAATATAGATCACATTGATGTAACTACAGCATTTCTGAATGGAAATTTAGAAGAGACCATTTATATGGAACAACCTAAAGGTTATAATGTAGACCATAGTAAGGTATGTTTACTTCAAAAAAGTATATATGGACTGAAGCAATCTAGTCGCATGTGGAATTTAAAAATTCACAATGTTCTGTGTAACAATGGTTTGGTTCAAAGTAAAAGTGAACCTTGTGTGTACTACATAAGGTCAAAAAATGATTTTGTTATCGTAGCATTGTATGTTGATGATTTTTATTTGTTTTATCAAAAAGATAGCTTATGTAAAGTCAAGCTATTGCAAACATTAGAGAAAGAATTTAACATTAAAAATCTGGGTCCCATACAAAGCTACTTAGGTATCCGTGTTCGTAGAGATAGAAAAAACGGGACTTTGTCTTTGGACCAGACTGTGTACATAAAGAGCATTTTAAATAAATTTAATATGTCTAATTGTAAGCCTGTATATACACCTATGCTTCAGTGTACTAAGTTAGAATTGGAAAATAAAAATGAATGTTTAAGTGATGACACATTCAAGTACAGACAGCTTATTGGTTCATTAATGTATTTGTCTGTCTGTACACGACCGGATATTGCTTTCGCGTGTAGCAAACTTAGTCAGTATAATAACTGTTATGGGAAATCACATTGGTCAGCTGCCAAGCGTTTGCTACGATATTTAGCAGGTACAATTAATTACGGTTTATTGTTTATAAAAAGTAAGGAATTGTCATTAAGTGCATATAGTGACGCTGACTGGGGAAATGACTGTCTTGATAGAAAGTCTTATACTGGTTTCGTTATAAAGCTGGGAAAATAACACAGTTAATTGGGAATCCAGAAAGCAAAGGTCGGTAGCGTTGAGTAGTACTGAAGCCGAGTATATGGCTATAGCAGATGTATCTAAGGACTTATGTTTTATACAGAACCTTATGTCAGAGATACTTCCAGATACCCGTATGAGCATTATTGTTTATAATGATAATCAGAGTGCGCATAAATTAATTGAGAACAAAGAATTGTGTCATAAGCGCACTAAGCATATTGATGTTAGATTTCATTTTATTAAAGATTTAGTGCAAAAAGGGTTTATGGTTGTAAAGTATCTGAGTACTGAAAGAATGATAGCCGATGCTCTAACTAAGGTATTAAGTGCTAGAAGAAACAGTTTATTGATGAATAAAATGTGTGTAAAGCCTTGCTAATTATGATTATGTGTACATGCATCATGAATTGTTTGTTTATGCTAAGTTAGCATGATAGGTTGTTATTTTATGGTTTGGACTGTATACCTACTTGAATCTTGCATTGTGTAGAGTCAATAAAGTGTTGATGTAGAGTCGATGTAGGATTGATGTAGAGTCAATATAGAGTTAATGTAGAGTCTATATAGAGTCAATGTAGAGTCTATGTAGAGTCATCAAGCATGCAATTTGTTGTGTTCGGCATTAGATTATAATGCATAAGGGGAAGTGTTAAGATTGACAATGAATGGGCATGTAGATATGCATTATCTCTATTGCATGGCATGCCTTATGACCTTTTGTGTAATGACAACACCATGGGTTGTCTACTGCTCTCTATCTCGTCTTCCGCCCGTCGACTCACTGCTTGTTATTTTGTTGCTGTGCTGTAATTGAATAAATCCTGATTCATCTGAGAAATCATCCGTCTACATTTTATTGTATCCACGATAAACCTCTGAAAGGACACCGACTGCTGCTCCTACATTTAAACATTTCCGTTTCTATATTGAAAAACAGTAGTCTAGTTTATATTACAATATAAGTAAAATGTTCAAAATCCTTAAATGTACCAAATTTGGCAGCTGAAGTTTGTTTACATTCAAAGTCAAAGTCAAAATATCTTATCTTTATTCAATTTAGGCTATAACCAGCACTTATGAATGTCAAAAAAATCTACCACCGGTTCGGAAAACCTCTGCTGAAGAATCCGGCAAGAAACTCAACGAGGTATATTTTTTTAAACAGATTTACAATAAGTATTATTAAATGATATTTTCTCAAACATGCTCGGAAATGTATGCGTTAATGTCACGAAATGGAGACATGAAGTTTCTCATTTATGGCTCCCTACTACCTCCCTACATAACTTCTTGGCCTAGGCCATGAAGTATGTATGAAAATCCATTATTGTCCGCTGCTCTAACTTTTTAATTTTGCTTACTAACATTAAACTGACAAAGGAAAAATTACGAACAGCCAACCAACACTACTCTGTAAGCATTTGCGATACTGCGATGCGATGCGATGCGATGCGATGCGAAGCGATGCGATGCAATGCGAAGCGATGCGATGCGAAGCGATGCGAAGCGATGCGATGCGATGCGAAGCGATGAGTGCGATGCGATGCGATGCGATGCGATGTGATGCGTAGCGAAGCGATGCAATGCGATGCGAAGCGATGCGATGCGATGCGAAACGAAGCGATGCGATGTGATGCGATGTGATGCGATGCGATGCGATGTGATGCGATGCGATGCGATGCGATGCGATGCGATGCGAAGCCAAGCTATGCGAAGCGAAGCGATGCGATGCGAAGCGATGCGATGCGATGCGATGCGATGCGATGCGATGCGATGGATGGATGGATGGATGGATGGATGAAATATTTCCTCACATTGTTTGAGAAAAGCACTATACAAACCTCGGCCAGAACAGGGATTGCTGGACTCCTTTTATCAACAGGTTATAAGCATGCTAGCAACGAGCATGTGTAAGGCAACCTGGATTTTCTACCATGACAGTAAAATGTGCCCACGAAAATCATACGGAATAAACGCTCGAATAATGCCCGGCTGCGTTCAACTTAATTTAGGGTCAATTTGACGGAAGTGTGGCTAGGCCTTAAGAATTAAGACAAGAGAATACTAGAGACTAGAAAACTCTAGACAATCACAGCTGTGACCGCGTCAATCATTCAAAGCAATCATCGCAATCATTCTTCTTTCAAGCGAAGTCCGCCCGTTACATTTAAATAGTTTTGCATTACGAAAAAGTTACCTGCTTTCCTATACCAATGGCCTCGACACTGATTTTTGGTAGCACCAACTGGAAAATTTCTAAACAGATGCTGATGTACAGTAGCCAATACAATTCGTACGTAAATTATGATTGATTATATTGATTGGGTATAGTAGGAATTATTTGAGCTGTCCCGATCTCGTTAACAGCCAACCTTTCGAACAAAGCCATTGTATTCTATTATGTCCTCAAGTGCATAATCCTCAGTTTAAAATGAAATGAAATATAAGATAAAATAGCTCATTGAAATAACGACTTTATTATTTACATTAGAGAGTTCATTTTAAATAAAACTTTGTTGGCAGATAAGCCTCAAAAGTATTATCTGCGAACGTGTATTTATTTTAAAATGCACTTTCTGCTCTAGACAATAAAGTCGTTATTTCAATGAACTATTTTATTTTATATTTCCGTTCATTTTAAACTGAGTATTATGCGGTTGAGGGCACAATATAATACAATGGCTTTGTTCGAAAGGTTGGCTGTTAACGAGATCGGGACACCTCAAATAATTCCTAGTATAGCAGGTGCGGCTTTGAACCGTTTCAACTGTCATATTCCGTGTGTTACGAAAATCTACTAATAAACTAATAATAATGTATCGTGTGGTGTGTAGTTACAAAATTACAAGTAACAAGTAGGGAAATGTCGGTTGAGATGCTTCAGATCAGCATCCAGCAACATCCTGTAAAAATATATAAGTACAGTCACTAATAAACCAATATCTGAGTGCATAAATATCTGATACGACTGACTGATTTCTACGGCTGGTACGTGTCAAATATTATTCCACACTCCGCTGCGGCCGATATTAACGCACCTCCGTAGGTACACTGCGTCACTATACAGTTTATTTATAGAATGGTAGACAACCCGTTGTATGTGGTAGCCTAGCTAGTGGTTTGACCTATGGCCTCTCAAGCAGAGGATGGTGGTTTCAAACCCCGGCGGGCTCTCGTCTTGTGAGTTTTTTAGAATAGTATGAAATTACATTTGAAATTCACCACGAGCTTTACGCTGAAAGGCAACAACTTAAGGAAACTTGCTCATAACTTCGAAGCTAATGGTGTGCGTAAAGTTCTCAATCCGTGTGAGAACTACAGTTCTAGCTCTTTTAGGTCGGTACCTACCCAACATTGGCACGTAGATATATAAGTTGAGATGACACGATGATGGTAAACAAACATTCTTCATCTGATGGTGGTAAGCAATCTCCGGCGGGGCCCATGGACATTAGCAACTACTTTTTATCACCGAAAATTGCAAGTCCCGAGGGAACAGCGCGCGATAACCGAATACCACGCGTGCGGAGCCGCGGGCAAAGCTAGTAAATGATAAATGACCAATATGATCATACTCCGAAACATGCATTGAAACTTCGTGTCCGTGGCGTGACATAAACCTACCGTGGACAAGGTCGAAGGTCGCAGTTTCATCGACGAACACGGGCAACATATTGTATGGTACCGCCCGATGTTAGGTACGGCGTACCATAGCTGCCTGGCACGATCGCCCGAGCGCTTACACACTTGATACACTGATAGGTGGGCAAATCAACTTTTTTACCGACACTAATATGTCCGCGACATTTTTCAAGTAATTACAGATTTTTGTAAGTAAACATGTTTTTTTCTGTAATTTAATAGATGATGTACATGAATACCTGCCATCCTACGTAAAATCAACCTATTAAACCGTGAAATATCTTGTTGGAAGTACGATTTTTTGGTAACGCCAGAGACAATTTTGATAACGTAGGAGACGCCCAAAGTGTCGGTAAAATAGTTCATTGGCCCAGATACAAACAACTGAGTGCATCTTCCAGCGGGTAAGCAATAAGTTTTTTGTTAGAAATTACATTTTAACCCAATATTTTTTTTGTTGACTACTTGCATTGTCATCCAAACAAGCTACATTTTCGTATCAGATTTCAAGTTGATGTCATTACCTAACCGTTGAAGAGTTCCGTCTGATACTGGCTGGACCACAAGAAATTTACTATCAGATTATTACAATACAATACAATACAATAACTCTTTATTGCACACCAATACAGTAAACAGTACAGAGAAAACAAGTATATACATAGAGATTTTCTAAGGTAAGCAATAGGCGCCTTATCGCTTCAGAGCGATCTCTTCCAGGCACCTTTACAATGGACAGAATAAGGAATACATTTTAGCAGGTGGTGCAATTTACAGTAGATTAGAGCTGTATCAAGAATACATAAAACTAACACATACAATACACATACACAACAAATCTAAACAGATAGATAGGTAGATAGATACCATAAACAACACATAAATAAGCTAACTATAACATTTATACGCAAGATGACAGGTAGTGCTCCCTAAGCATAGACCTGAAGATAGGCAAGGACTTAGCGCGCCTCAAGTCTATATTATTGTATTGTCACAGGATATACTAAAACGGGAGATTAATTCAGGAACTCAAATGAGAATCGGCGATTAGGTCTACGTCATGTATGACATGAAAAAAAAATACTAAGATTCCCAAAAAACCAATCTTAATTTGATTACTTAATAACGATATCTCTTGTCCGGGTGAGCGGTTAGTTCCGATGGAGTGCCGAAAAGTTTCTCGATGAGAGCTACGGCATAGATTTCACTAGTGTGCTGCTTAAGTGCTAAATAAGAAACAACACAAGCTGAGATATGAGGTGCATAGGATAAATTCATGTCTGTATCGTTGTCCAGCGTGGTGTAGCGGTATAGCACACGGCACGGAATGCCGAGGACCTGGGTTCGATTCCCAGCGCTGGTCTTATTTTTCTGGTTTTTCTGTGCATCTATATTTCAGTTTGTATTTTCGATATAGGTTTTACGGGATGACCGTAAAAGTAAACAAAAAATTTGGAATTGAAATAAAAAATACAATAAGATTCCAAAAAAACCAATCTTAACTAAATTTATGCACAAAATCGTCTACAGAGTCAAAAGTTTATTTAAAATTATTCTTACTAGGGAGGTAGCTACTCGTATGTATATTCCTTTACAACAGTAAGTAATATCTGTACGATGTCTTCCAATATGCGGCGTGGAACTATCTTATAGCAAAATCATGAACGCGAACCTTCGCGAAGGTCGTCCGCCTCCGCCATTGCTTTGTTTACGTCCGTGCCCTGCGGGCGCAGCGGCTGCCACTCGCGGGATATCAACACAAACCCATGGGGAAATCTGATAAGAAGTACGTTTACTATTTGACGTTATAATTCATCACTCTAAACAAGTTAATTGAACGAATTTTGCGATCAAATAGTTATAATTCAAAGTTTGCAGAGAAAACCTAGGATCGACCATTGGACCAGTAAAAATTTCATCAAAGATTGAATAATTTAGCAAAATAGCCGAAGTGGTTGAAGAAGAAATTGCTAATTGCCAAGCTTACCTCTTAGTTAGTACGTGTAACAAAATGTGTCGAAAGTTTTTTAAAAACTTGTTATCCTTGTCATGCTAGGACCTAGCATCTACTTTTAATAGCTTTCCAGCTGCGCAACAACCAAAAGCAAAGTAGCCTACAAGGACCTTTCTCCTTCTTGTACAAAAACTGATGGTTAAAAGTTTAAACATACTGGATAATAATTATTACAATCTGTTATTGCCTGCTTGCAGAATACGAGCAGATAGTATCAACAACTTAAGAAAGCGATATGACGCTTTCTTGGAAGAGGATAGGAAACGCAAGGAGCGCAATGAAGACATCCTTACCAAGCTTGATAAGATGCGGAACAGCGTGACGCGTTTTAAGGTAGGTACAAAAGCTTCTGTCTTTTACGTAACATACCCATTACAAAGGGTGCTAGACCCCTAGCTAATTTTAGCTTGTCACTGTGCATCTCTTTTCTATAGATTGTTTTATTTCTAAAAATGACGCATATTACGATCATTGCTTTTAAAGAACTTTGAATATTGATAACGATTTAAATGTTTCAGTCAAATTTCTACTTAGATCCGAGGCTACCTACGAATATCTATGGAGATGCACAGAAAAGTCCCGTAAGAAGATACAATGAACCACAAATATCAACAGAGTTGGATATTCGAACGAAACATGTCGATGAAACTCGCTTACTCAGTCAAATAAGCAAGAAATACATACTCATTCCCAAATTAAGATCAATTGATGTTAATGATTATGTTCCTAGAGCAATACAACAAGATAACAATAATGATAATGATTGGAAAAGTAAATACAGCATTTTGGATCAACTTAAACAGATCGAGAAAGAAGAAAAAACTAATTCATCTGCATTTAACGACAGCAAATTCAAAAATTACCATAATTTATCAACTGGATTACCTAAGTATCAAGAGAACGATGAGCCGGTCAAACTTTTTGTAAAAAGTGACTTCGAAGGTATGACAAAGGAATCTCTAGTTCATGAGTTTACTCCCATACAGCAATCTCATGTACAAAATAACATGGCGGCAACATTTAATGATTTTGCTGTAGACTCTGTCAAGAATATTCACGTAGAATCTGAAAAACAACCGAAATCTCAGGAACCTGATATAAAAAGAGGTGAAATGGAGTCTACCAAGATAAATGATTACGTTGATAATAATTTTAGAGGAAGCGTTGAGGAAAATTACCAGCAACAGCCGAAAGGCGAAGCTAGTTTTGTCGTTTCTGAAGCTCCTGTGCAAAATTATCAGGCAGCGGACGCTCATGAACATGTTGAATACACAGCTGGTCAACAAAACCACTCTGGTGAAACTGCTGATAAACATGAAACCGAAAATACCGAAAAATCGTATCTTGGGGAGGAACAAATTTCTCATGTAGTTGCTTTTCACCCCGAACAATCATACCCCGGCAATAAAGACACCTCTCAAGCAGCAGCACTTCATCCCGAAAAAGCTTACCCTGGTGACGACGACATTACTCATGTAGAAGTTCTTCATCCTGATGAACTCGGCCAAGAAAATGATTATCCAATTGACATAATAAACGTTCAAGAATTCACACCAGGCAATAATGTGAATTTGGTTGACGGCGTTAACATTAATCCAGAAGGGCACAATGTAGAGCAATATATCCCACCGAACCACGAGTATGTTCCTGAGACAATAACAGCGGCCGATCAGGAGAAAGATGTTACTTATCAAGATCCAGTCTACACAGATGAACAAGTAACTAACGAAGGTAATTATGATCCTTCCCAACAATATGAGTCGACAGGGAATGTGGATAATATGGACATAGCATCAGGAATTCAAGAATTTGAAACTGAGCAAAACGAAATGTATTACTCAGAATCCAATGCTCAAAACTATGACCAATACAATCAAGGTGATGTGGTTGACGTCTACAATACTGGATATACTGGTCCGATGGAAGGTTACGATCCATCGGCTTACTACGAAGGGACGCAGCAGGAGGGCGCATATCCTGTGGAAATAAATGAACACGAGGAAACTTCGCAACGTTATGACCCAAATTACGAACAGCAATACGCCACAACAGATGCGGATCAAAATCAATACCTACCGCAACAGAACGCAATGGAACAGCCGCAAAGTCAACAAGAAAACCTAGATGCACTAGAGACAGCAGGTGATGCTAAAACTCCGGAATATGACCGAGAGCAATATGATACTGAGCAACAGGAGATCGCCGAACACTTAGAACAGCAACTAGACATGGAGGATGGATATGTTGATCAGAATTTAGCTGGAAACATTCGTGATATCACTGATGAATCAATTCTATACCAACAAGCAACTCCTGATCAAACTCTTGAACAAAATTTGGAAAACCTAACAATTCCTGCTGTTGAGACATAAGCTTAATTAAATACCAGATATTTTAAACAAAATTGATTAAATATAAAAAAATCAAATTTACACTTACCTCATCTTCTTACATCTTCTCAGAAATGACTATTTATGCTCAACTATTTATGATTTTCAATCCCCAGTTAAGCTTATTCCATAGAATGTTAGAAGAGTGTCTGTATGAACTTTTAGGGGAAGAATTGAATAATCATTATTCTATAATTAAACTATTTTAAAAAAATAAATACATCAATTATATTGTAACTAGCTTT
>NW_027413076.1:24616-39709 GCF_025370935.1 Choristoneura fumiferana
AATATTTTAGTAATTTTGTGCTTGAGGTTTAGAAAGAAATAAACATGAGTTTATTCAGCCTAAACAAGCGAAAAATAAAATAAAATAAACACGTAGGTACAGAGAGCTAAAAGGGCCAACTGCTCAGTTGTATCCTCGTAAGACCCCGCGTACTCTTCATATTTGTATTAATTTATTCATTCAACCCTTGGTTTTTTACAAGATGTTTCTTAATTCCAGCCAGTACAAAAATGGACCCTACACATTGGAACATTCATATTTTTAAATCTTTTATTTATTATATTATTTAACATTCAATAAATGTGGATCATTAAGGTGTAGTTACTTTATTACTATTCCATGAAATTTTCTCTATAAGAATAAGTATTAGTTATAATAATTTTCTTCTTACGATATAACCTGCGGAATTTTGATGATTTTTTTTAAACTACATTTACATGGTCCTTTGGTAGTTATTTTTAATTTAGCTGGAACGGCCATGGCAAATTTATGCCAAAAAACATAACTTTAAGCATGATTTACGAGTTATGCTCTTCTTTGTGAATGTTTTTTTGTAAAGAATCAATCAATATTTATGATGATTTTCTTCGTAACACAAATTATAAAATTATACATTTCCATTTTAGAAGCATGTACCTATAAAATATTCTCACTAAATATGAAGCATCAAATTTTGTTAGGCTTTGCCTTGAAATTCATACCAAACAAGTTCACGTCACGAAAACCTCACAGTATGTTGCTTTTAAATTATCCGTTCAATGTTATGTTTTGCTAAAAAAATATTTTTCATGTGAATATCAAATTTCATCCAACAGTGTAACCATAATAGCATTCGCCTATCCTGAAACATATTTTGCTTTTAAAAATAACATGTTTTATCAAAATAGAGAGGAAAAATAGAGAGAGAATTTATAATCAGTTACTCTACAAAAAAATAAAACATGTAATCAATATAACCAGAACATTAGAAATTTAGTTTTCTGATTTTTGTATTCAATTTGACGGACTAATTTTATGAACTGTCGCCTGAGGTATTCCCGGGCCGATATGACTCAAGCACAGAATCCTACTAATATTATAATGTAGAAAGTTTGTGGATGAGTGCAGTATGTTTGTTAACTTTTTCACGCTTAAAGGGCTGGACGGATTTTGATGAAATTTGGCGGAAGTTAGTTATAACCTGGATTAAAACATAGGATACTTTTAATCCCGATATTCCCACGGGATAGGGATAAAATCTCGAAATAACAACCACCGATAGGCTTAGAGTCATGAAATTAAGTATGTACCCATTAATAGCCGTTAAACGTCTGGAATAAAACATAAGTGGACTTTTTGACTCGATATTCCCACGGGATACCTAGGGATAAAATCTTGAAATAACAACCGCTGGGCTTTGAGCCATGAAATTTAGTATGTAGGTAGCTGGACCTCTGGAATAACACATAGGCTACTTTTTATTCCGATATTCCCACGGGATAGGGATAAAATCTTGAAATAACAACCGCTGGGTTTAGAACATGAAATTTGGTATGTAGTAGGTAGCTGGACCTCTGGAATAACACATAGGCTACTTTTTATTCCGATATTCCTACGGGATAGGGATAAAATCTCGAAATAACAACCGCTGGGCTTAGAGGCATGAAATTTGGTATGTAGGTAGCCGGACGTCTGGAATAACACATACGCTACTTTTTATCCCGATATTTCCACGGGATAGTTTTGTAACTAAGGGACCCCATACATCCGTATTATTATTGTTATTATTATTTGTAATTTTTCTTAAATGTATACTTACTGTAGTTTTTAAGTATTTTATTTGTACTTATTTTATTTTGAAAAAATGACTTTCTGCCAAGCTTCTTGCGGCGCATTCTTCTTGGCAATGATGGTCTTTCCGAAAGTGCTGGTATTTAAAAAAATGACGTGTAAAAGTGCCCATTGCGGCCTATTTACTGAATAAATGATATGAATTTGAATTAGGATAGGGAAATTTTTTGAAATTTTAGCACTGGGTTTAGAGTCTTGAATTTTGTACAGTTATTCACAACACAACCTCAATGAAGACCACGATATAAATTTGGAAATTTCCAGGGGAATTTTGTAAAATCCCGAAAATTTCAATTGCAACTACCAGACCGAATAGTTTACGCGTGCGAAGTCGCGGGTAAAAGCTAGTATAATAATAGTACTAACGTACAGAATGGCCACGCTCCGCCCCGCACCGGTTCGAGTTACCCCACCCCTCAAGCGCAGATTGCAGGAAAACCGCAGGAAAGCAGTCGGGTGCGCAACGCGATGTATGTCGGCCGCACGGCACTAAGTTCGGGAGCAATAATTTTGCGAAATGGTAACGGTACCCTACCTACTTCCTTTTATAAATAAATAATGATTTCTGAAATTATCGCGATTAATACATGAAATAACTACCTACCGAATAATTCGTTTAAGTTTGTAGTCGTATATCTATTGTAATTGAAAATAATAATGCTTAAATACACAGACAGACACATTTTAAGTAGGTTTAAATAAATAGGTAAGATTAACGATTACATTTATTTGCAAATATCTAAGCCATACCTACATAAATATAAGTACCTTTAAATGTCATTGGTAGTACTTAATAGTACTAGGGTTTTGCGATAGTCAGCCCTGTGTATCTTACGCACACATTAGCCAACGCCGGCAACGCACTTATGACTCTTCTGGTGTTGCAGGTCCATAGGTGACGGTAATCGTTTAACATCAGGCGATCCGTTTACTAGTTTTGCCCCCCCCCCCCCCCTACTTAAACTACCTACTTGGTGACAAATAATTTGCAAATTATAAAAATAATTAATTTCTCGAGATCCTACCGGGAAATGTCAGATGGTGTGTAGGGGTAGGTACAGCACGTGTCCCCAACTGGCAAAGACCCAGGGAGGGTAGTTGAGTAGTGTCCTGCATTTAAAAAAAAAAACAACTTAAATTAGTCTGTCTTTTACATTAGGTATCAAAAAATATTAAAAGAAAGAAAATATTGATGATGAGTAACAACTTGGAAATAATAAATAAAATTAAAAAACTGAATATCAAAAAATAATAACCCTTCTTTATTTAACTTTAACCTATCTAGGTACCAGTTTGAAGTCGGTGCCTCAGCACGAGCCAGAAAAAGTGATAGAAGCCCATCAGATAGACGACTATAGGTCCACTCCTGCTGGTTAGTACTGAGGCACCGACTTTAAACTGGTACCTAGATTAAGGTTGAATAAAAAGGTTTATTATTTTTTGCTTTTCAGTTTTTTCGGTGGTTTAATTTTTTTGTTAAAACGTTTTTATTTTATATTTTTTTCCCACCTTTAGGGTAGGATTTTTTTCCAAATTTATATGGGACCAACTTTGAGATAAACCCTCGATAAAAAAGAATTATCAAAATCGGACTACTCTGTAAAAAGTTATGCGTGGTCATACATAAAAAAATGTATGTATGCGTCGTCTTGAGAACCTCCTCCGTTGTTTTTCGCCAATTAAAAATGCACATGTCACAAAATGATCCCAAAACATTCCCAATTCATCATTATAAATAATCTAATTAAAAATAATCTAAGCGTGACACCACACGGTATTTCAATGGGCATTGTAGTGGATAGGACTGTATTTAAAATAAAAGCGACTGCTTTTGGCAAAATCTTACTATAATGTCAAATAACAAAAATCTACCACCGTCACAAAGCCCATAGAGAAAAACTAACAAATACTATGTATAAACCTAAACTGCAAACCTCCACATCATCCCCCCGTGTAGCGCAGCTACACAACTACAGTCTGCACCGAGCAAGCTTCCTGACGGGCCTTCTCAGCGTGCCCCTTTGGTAGCAACGTCAGCGACTCTCACAATGCCATCTCTGCCCGGAAATACTTCCACTATGCGCCCCATCGGCCAAACTCCTCGCGGCATATCTGGGTCAACCACCAAGACAACATCATCTACTTTAAGATTTTCATGTTGGCTCCCTGTGCTCTTCTTTGGCCTCAGACTAGGTAGATATTCCTTAAGCCACCTGCCCCAAAAATGTTCAGAAAGTCGAAGAACCTTTTGCCATTCTTTCCTCAATGAGAATGCTCCATCGTTTAATCGGGCTGGTGTTTGCTGGTTTGAAGAGGTGCCGATCAGGAAATGGAACGGAGTTAGGCTCTCGTACTGTCCGTTTTCGGTGACGTATGTCAAGGGACGAGAGTTCACTAGAGCTTCTGCTTCTAAAAGTAAGGTGTGTAGCAGCTCTTCTCTTGGGATCGTTTTTTAATGTTACAAGGAGAGCGGACTTTACTGTTTTCACAAGTCTTTCCCAGCAGCTCCCATAAACGGTGCCGCAGGAGGAATAAAGCACCATTCTATGCATTTGCTGGCGGCGAAATCTTGGACGCCATCGCTGTAGAACTCGCACATTTGTCTGTTAGCTCCGACGAACGACGTGCCATTATCGGAGAGAATTTTAGTTGGAAGTCCTCGACGTGCAGCAAAACGACGTATGCTCATGATGGCAGAATCGGCTGAGAGACTCGTGACAATCTCGAGGTGGACTGCTCGTGTCGTCATACAAGTGAAAAGAGCAATCCATCGCTTTTCTGTGCGCCGACCAATCGAGACCTCGACGGGACCAAAGTAATCTAGGCCAGTGTTCGCAACGGGCGCTGATGGTGTTCCAGACGCACATCTGGCAGGTCGCCGGTTGTGGGATATGTGGTGTTGCCTTTCTTTTGGTACAGTAGGTGCATCTTCTTGAGGCCATGCGCACTTCGCTGCGCAACGAAAAATCCAGAATCGCTGTTTGAGCTCATTTGTGACAATTCGTTGAAAGCATGGGCAGCTTGCACGTGGTAATGATGAACGAGAAGTCGAACAGCTGGGTGTCGGCCATCCAGAATAATGGGAGAAGTAGTGGCGTAATCGGTGTTCTTCATATGCTTAATACGGCTGTCCAGTCGGAGTAGGCCATCTTCATCGAAAATCGGGCAGAGAGATTTCAACTTGCTGGATTTTTGCAAAGGCTTGCTATCACGAAGCAAAGAGATTTCTTTCGCTGAATGAGTCTGTCTGAGACTTTCGGAGAATGGCGATTTCAGCCTTCTGTATCTCCATAGCGGACAGCGGTGTAAGCTTAAATGGAGAACTGTTGTTAATAGTTTTAGAATTTGGGCTGTTATGTGCCAAAAGGGATCTAAACTTGTTGGAGCACTGAAAAACGCGTGCAGTTGCACGAATCAGGCGTAACCACTCACTGTTAACGTGAGAGGATCTGGCAAACCGATGAAGGTGTAACCAGATGGGTTAGTCCTAAATGCACCTTAGAAGGTTTCAACTCTTCTGTAGTGGATAGGACTGTATTTAAAATAAAAGCGACTGCTTTTGGCAAAATCTTACTTTAATGTCAAATAAAACAAAATCTACTCCCGTCACAAGCCCATAGAGAAAAACTAACATAAATATTATGTATAAAACCTAATCGAACTCCCCCTCATCCCCCCCTGTAGCGCAGCTACACAACTACAGTCTGCAACCGAGCAAGCTTCCTGACGGGCCTTCTCAGCGTGCCACCTTTGGTAGCAACGTCAGCGATTCTCACAATGCCATCTCTGCCCGGAAATACTTCCACTATGCGCCCCATCGGCCAAACTCCTCGCGGCATATCTGGGTCAACCACCAAGACAACATCATCTACTTTAAGATTTTCATGTTGGCTCCCTGTGCTCTTCTTTGGCCTCAGACTAGGTAGATATTCCTTAAGCCACCTGCCCCAAAAATGTTCAGAAAGTCGAAGAACCTTTTGCCATTCTTTCCTCAATGAGAATGCTCCATCGTTTAATCGGGCTGGTGTTTGCTGGTTTGAAGAGGTGCCGATCAGGAAATGGAACGGAGTTAGGCTCTCGTACTGTCCGTTTTCGGTGACGTATGTCAAGGGACGAGAGTTCACTAGAGCTTCTGCTTCTAAAAGTAAGGTGTGTAGCAGCTCTTCTCTTGGGGATCGTTCTTTTAATGTTACAAGGAGAGCGGACTTTACTGTTTTCACAAGTCTTTCCCAGCAGCCTCCCATAAACGGTGCCGCAGGAGGAATAAAGCACCATTCTATGCATTTGCTGGCGGCGAAATCTTGGACGCCATCGCTGTAGAACTCGCACATTTGTCTGTTAGCTCCGACGAACGACGTGCCATTATCGGAGAGAATTTTAGTTGGAAGTCCTCGACGTGCAGCAAAACGACGTATGCTCATGATGGCAGAATCGGCTGAGAGACTCGTGACAATCTCGAGGTGGACTGCTCGTGTCGTCATACAAGTGAAAAGAGCAATCCATCGCTTTTCTCTGCGCCGACCAATCGAGACCTCGACGGGACCAAAGTAATCTAGGCCAGTGTTCGTAAACGGGCGCTGATGGTGTTCCAGACGCACATCTGGCAGGTCGCCGGTTGGTGGGATATGTGGTGTTGCCTTTCTTTTGGTACAGTAGGTGCATCTTCTTGAGGCCATGCGCACTTCGCTGCGGCAACGAAAAATCCAGAATCGCTGTTTGAGCTCATTTGTGACCAATTCGTTGAAAGCATGGCAGCTTGCACGTGGTAATGATGAACGAGAAGTCGAACAGCTGGGTGTCGGCCATCCAGAATAATGGGAGAAGTAGTGGCGTAATCGGTGTTCTTCATATGCTTAATACGGCTGTCCAGTCGGAGTAGGCCATCTTCATCGAAAATCGGCAGAGAGATTTCAACTTGCTGGATTTTGGCAAAGGCTTGCTATCACGAAGCAAAGAGATTTCTTCGCTGAATGAGTCTGTCTGAGCCTTTCGGAGAATGGCGATTTCAGCCTTCTGTATCTCCATAGCGGACAGCGGTGTAAGCTTAAATGGAGAACTGTTGTTAATAGTTTTAGAATTTGGGCTGTTATGTGCCAAAAGGGATCTAAACTTGTTGGCGCACTGAAAAACGCGTGCAGTTGCACGAATCAGGCGTAACCACTCACTAAAACGTGAGGGATCTGGCAAAACCGATGAAGGTGTAACCAGATGGGTTAGTCCTACATGCACCTTAGAAGGTTTCAACTCTTCCAAGATGGATGTAGCTTCAGGCATCGATGGTTCTTTAGGCCATTCACTGGACGGCAGAAGTAAGAAATCAGGTCCAGAGAACCATCGCGATAAGTCGATGTCGCGATTCTTAAGTCTTGTCGCGTCATCTGCGACATTCAAAACACCTGGAACAAATTTCCAACTATTGGCATTTGTTATTTCGGTGATTTCACCAACACGATTTGCTACAAATGGTTTGAATGTACGCGCATCGCTGCGAATCCAACTCAGAACTGTGCTGGAATCAGACCATAAATAACTTGAGTCCGGGTGAACTTTATGTCCGGTACACACAGTATTGGCAAAACGAGCTGCAATCAGGCTGGCTTGGAGCTCGAGACGTGGTATGGATGCGGGTTTAAGAGGGCTAAGGCGTGCCTTTCCACCAATGAGAGACAGCTTCACCGAGCCATCCATGAATGTAAAACGCCAGTATGCGACGCATGAGTATGCCTCCTCACTTGCATCTGCAAATACATGGAGCTGTCTGTCAATGATCGACTCAGTTTGAAAACCACATCTGTACCAGCGTGGAATTTTGAGATCTGCGATCGTAGCTAGTTGACGAGACCAAGACAGCCATCTTTGAATTGCATCTGGTTGCAACTCGGTGTCCCAATCAAGACCGGTTCGCCATGTTTGTTGGAATAAAATACGTCCTTGAATGACCAGCGGAGTTAAAAGACCAAGAGGGTCATATACGGACATTAAACATGACAATACTTTTCGCTTAGTTAATTTCGCTTTCTCAGGAATTGGAGCCCCAATCCTAAAACCAAAGGTGTCATTCAAAGGATGCCATATAAGTCCTAAAGTCCTGACAAAAGCTTCAGGGCCTACGTGCACATTGACAGGTGGGGAGGCTCGTAAGTCTTCAGGCACGGCTGCAAGTGCGGCAGGTATGTTAGAAATCCAAGCTCGCATCTCCATACCGGCCGCCTTGTGTACTGTGACTATGTCAGCTGCAAGTTGAGTGGCTTCGCGCACATCGTCAAGGCTGCCTAAATAATCGTCCATATAATGCTCATGAACGATGGCTTTTGCTGCTGCAGGGTATGACTTCTGCAATTCTTGGGCGTTACGGTTTTTAATGTAAAGAGCAGTACACGGGCTGCAAACCGCACCGAAAATGACAGAAGTCATCCTGTATTCCTTCAACTCACAGCTGGGATCCTCCCTCCAAATGTACCGCAAAGCATCACGGTCTTCCATCCTAATCCTGACCTGCGGAAACATTTCCTTAACGTCAGCAGTCATCGCGACGTAACCTTTCGCGAAAACGAAACAATATGTGCAGCAATGACTGCAAAAGATCAGGCCCAGGGAGCAGAAGCGAGTTTAAACTGACTCCCGAGGTCTTTGCTGCTGCATCATGGACAACTCTTAGTTTACGCTTTTGAGGATGTATAACAGGGAAGTGTGGTAAATACCAGCGCAAAGGTGTGTGTGTTTCGTTCATATTGACACTACCATGGTATGTATCTTTCGTACACTCTTCTGCATAACCTTTTGTCATCATGTTGTTAATAAAATTACAATAGTCTTTTTAAATTCGGCATCTCGAGCCATGCGCCTTTCTAAACCAAGGAACCTCGACAGTGCATGGGGATAGCTGTCAGGTGTATTAGGGTTGTTTTTACGCCACAATAGACCAACTTCAAACCTACCTGACGGCAAACGTTTGGCAGTGGACTCTAAAATCTCTAAAGCGTGTTTATCCTCCGTAGAGCATGTGTTTTCAAGTTTTGTGATACCTATGGAATCAAGGCGAAAATAATCTTTCACGATTTCATCTAGGTTACAGTCTTGGTCGTCTTTGATCGCTGTGTGGTTTATGAAATGCACAGGCTTAGTCCAGCTGCTGGACCTGCCGTGTAAAACCCAACCTAAAAGTGTGCGAGTGGCAACCGGTTGACTTTTTGAACCTTCCCTAACTTCACGACTTATAGTAAGGTACCAATGCTCTGCACCGAGCAGTATCTTTGGCGTTGCACTGGTTAGTGTAAGATCAGCAACTAAGTCTGACAAGTGTGGATATTTTGAGATGTCATCTGGTTTGATAGTTTGTGTAAACAGCGACAGTGAATCCATAGCCTTAGCGTTACTCACTGAATATATCTCGGCACAGTGTTTGCCCTTGATAGAAAAATTCACAAGTTGAATTGGTTTGTGTGTTGACATGCCAGCTACACCATCAACCTTGATAGACTCCACGGGACCGGACACACCAATGTGACGGGCCACCTCCGAATCAATCAACGTTGCTGTGGACCCGCAGTCAAGCAAAGCAAAAGTGTCATAGTTTCCACGTGGACCGCTCACTTGCACAGGAACTATTTTCAAAAATACTTGAGACATAGGTGTGAACATTTCGTCACTTGTGTGTGATTCAGTGACATTAGAAACGGTTACAGTTTTATCAGTGTCTTGGTGTTCAGTCACAACATTGTAGGAAGAAGACGGAGACTCGTCGGTGGCGCGGGGCACGTGGGGTGACGCCGCAGAGTGCAGGAGCGGGTGATGGAAACGCACGCACCCGTCGACACCACAACGACCAATCTTGCAAGTCCTCCAACGGTGTGACTTAGATTTCAGACACTTATAACATATTTTAGCATCTCGCAACCAAAGCCACTTATTATCTAACGTAAGGGAAATAAAATCCTTACAATCAGCCAGTTTATGTTTCTTGTTACAATAAGCACACAGTTCGGCGTTTGTGTTACGTGCAGATGTGACATTAATATTTTCACGTCGTGTAAAGTTGTGTGAAAAATTGTTGCCGACTGTACCATGCCGCCTACCTACAAAGGGCATGAATGTACTAATACCAGGCCGTTGGTATAGTCAGGTATTAAACCAAAACGATTGTGTTTGACAGCTTCAATGTCCAGAAACTCGGACAAAAGTATTATTTTCGGTACAGATCGATCGCTGCGATACGCATAATCTTTCCATTGACTGTACAAGATTGGCGTCAATTTATTCAATACCGAATGAAACAACTCTACAGAATAGATATGTTCAATCTGGTCTAAATTTCTAATTACTGCTATACAGTTACGCAATCTACAAGCAAACTGATTCAACTCTTTCTGATCAAAGCTTATCTTTGGGAGATTCCGTACCACAGCAATCTCGTTCAGCACAACCATCTCGGGGAGCGCGAACGTCTGCTCCAGCATGTCGAGCACTTCTTCAGGTCGCTCGGCTGTGTATAGCAACGATGACACGCTCTCGAGGGCTTGGCCGCGCAGCGCGCCGCTCAAACGCACAAGATTTTCTACGGGTGTAAACAAATGTTGAGTATCACGATAAATACGCTTGAACATCAACCACTCTGTAGTTTTACCGCTAAACGGAGTGAGTTCAAGTTTATGTGAACATCTATGAGAATAATTATTCAGTTCTGGCTGTTTTGACAGCGAATATAAGTCATTTTTGTTTGTGTTCTCTGACGGTCGTGTAAATGACGGCGCATTATTTGACGTTGTTTTTTGAAATAAATTTGTTTTTTCATTTAGAGAAATTTTAAAACTTACTGGTTTTTTGTAAGTATAAGTTTGATCCTGAATTTCATGATTTTCAGCTTTACAATTTGCGCAATCGCGGTGCGATTGGATGGGCGCGATCGTGTGAAAACCATGACGAGTATTAAGATCTCGTGAGAAAAGTGGTACACTTGGATTATTTACGTTTTCCGGACAAGCGTAATTACGTTCTAAGCTAATATTTCTCTCACCAACCATAGCGAGGTCCGCTTTCATTGATATGAGATTTTTCACATCCGTATCGACTTTTTCGTCAAACGGGCGGTTGCAATGGTTATCCTGGACCCATGACGCAGTGCGTGAAAAAGATTGACTGACCGTACGAGTGGATCGTTCCTCCACTTCCTGTGCTGCGAGTGATGCCTCCGCCTCAAGTTTTTCTACTCGCTGCATTTCTTCGAGAAGCTTACGTTCGTGGTTGAGTTTACGTTCGTATAACTGCTGCTCACGTTCCATACTACGGCGCGCCAATTGGGCTTCCATGGACAGTCGACGAGCCTTTATTGTGGCTGACGATCGCGAAGACGACGCATGTGACCTGGAACTTAGAGGAACATTACTTTGTTCAACAATGCACTCGCGAGGCGTCTCGGGACTCTTGGAAATGGGCGCTACGGGTGTATCAGTGGCTACGGTCGCGATGGGGTCCAAGTTTGTGAACCGACCGAGCCCACCCGCGGCTGGCGCTCCAGAGTCCGAGCGCGATACCGATACGCGAGCGGATTTTGCTGGTGTCAACAGCCGCTTTGTTTTTGATCGCGTGTTCATTATTATCGCGGGAGATGGACCATAAATGTAGTGGATAGGACTGTATTTAAAATAAAAGCGACTGCTTTTGGCAAAATCTTACTATAATGTCAAATAAAACAAAATCTACTCCCGTCACAAGCCCATAGAGAAAAACTAACAAATACTATGTATAAAACCTAAACTGCAAACCTCCACAGGCATCTTCATAATTTCTTGCTTAATTGGGAAAAAGAAAAAATAGGCGTACTTATGTATAAGTGGGCAAATTTTCTTGATAAAAATTTATTTTTGATATTCCTCTATAAACGTGTATAAGTAGTTAACCACCTTATTTACGTGAAACTTTCAGATTTTTATTTTTAATGAACGCCGAAAGAAATAAAAACACTAATCTCACTAATTACTGCTACCAAAAGCTAACCTGTAAATAATTGGCTTAGTTATGGTTTGTGTTGGTATTAAAAAAGTCGTTGTTTAAAAATTCGTAGGTATTTAAAAATTCACTGCATTGAAGAACTGGAATAAGAGTCTTCGTCTTGTATTTATTCAATTCAAACACCTCCGAATCCACCCGCATTGCGCAGATGACGCGATGGTAGAGCATTCGCTTATTGGAATAACTTTCCTGGTGACCAGCAGGGCTAAACTCGAAGTTCGTGTCGTGCCGTCCCTCTGACACTTATACTATTTAATACGAGAGCGAGAGGCACGGTACGATACGAACTTCGAGTTTCGAGTTTCGTAGTAGCCCTGCTGAGAGGCTTATAGCAAACTCGCAATTAGTGCCGAATAAACCTAAGACCATTTCTTTTACCATATGGAGTATACAACGTGTGATATCTATAAGAACATAAATTTTAACTAACGATAACTTTAACTATTGAGAACCGTTTTATCGAAAAAATATAACAATTAACCTTTACTAATGTAGAGTTATTAATTACATTTTTTCGAGCATCAATGTACTGCAAACATTTATTTGACGTTTCGGAGAGGCAGTAAATAAATGTTAGTGTCAGTTGACAGTTGTTAGCTTTGTTAGCGATACATTGCGTGCCGAATCCAATTGTATGAAAAACATTTTTTTAACTAGAAATACTAATTTACGTTCATTAGGGCTTATGCTTTCAGCCCTTAAAATATATGTTCTTATGGAAGTCACACGTTATAGATACATCCCTTTAAAGACCTCTTCTTCTAAGTCGTCCCAATCTTGACAAAGTGGTCGTACTTGTCGGTAGAAGGTCAATAACGAACCTTCATGACGACTTTGTTGGGAAAATAGTGTGGTGTTTTCCCCTTCCTTTCCACTACGCAGTACTGGAGTTCGGAATTTGTAGTTGACAATAGAGAGTGCTGCTGCCCATTCTGATACTCTCATATATCAGAGGCCGTATTGTCTAACGTGCTGAAGTTTGCGATCGCATTCACCCATGTCTTTCAACCCTCGTCTTGACAGAAAGAAGTGATGAAAACGATTGTGATTCAAAGTGATACAATAAGGCCTCAGGTCCCTTAGTCGCCTTTTACAATACTCATGGGAAGAGATGGGTCCATCCTATCCTATAACCGGGCACAGCACGGACGCTTCAAGACACATACTGTAGACCGGGAAGTAGGGGGTTGCCGGCCAAGCAGATATAGACATATACGGATAGGTATGCGAGACCGGCAACCCCACATTCCGGCCGAGGCTTGTACAGTGCTTTTCTCAAACATGACATGAAATAAAATAAAAAACAAGAAATCAAGCTGGCGGGACGCTAGTCTCGTCGCCCTGTTGTGTGCGCGCGTGTCGCACTGGCTGCTGGCGCGGCGGCTACGGGGCGGGTGGTGCTGGCAGCTGGCGCGGGCCGTGCTACAGAGCGCGCGTTGAAACAAAAGACGGTCGCATTGTCGGCCTGCGGCCGGGAAACTTGTATGAAATCTCTTTGCAGGCCGCTAGAGTGACCGCGCGCCGGCAGCCGAGCCGCAGCGCCTGCAGTGCGATACTTCCCGGCCTATTATTTGTAACACAACGTCAATATTTCATTGTCATGTTTTGAGAAAAAAAAAGTTCTTTATTTAATTGTACCTACAACTTACCACTGCCTAAACCTCTTGTCTAACGCAAGCGGTATAGCGTAGGTTTAATCGAAGGCCGCCCCTTTTATCTCGTTCCGCTAATTTCGTGGCGCATCTGGCATTACTTCGGAACCGTCGGCATGCATCGGGGCTCACAGCGTTGTAGCACCACAGTAACGAACTTAAGCGAAGTTAATGACTTCCAACCCGACTAACTCGCCTTACTTCGCCTTCGTTGGAAGATGCCTCGGAATTGGTGTGTAACTAGCATTAACTTGACCCGCAATCGGAAGCCAGAGTGGAGAAAATTGTTCTTTTTAAATTTTAGGTTACATTTTAAACCAAGCGACGTTATTTTAGATTTTAGATAAGAATCGCGCTACGTCTGCTGCATTAAATTAAATAACACTAACTGGAGAAAAGTCACTCAAGTTTAAATATAAAGCTCTCTGACAATGTTGGTACATTTTAAACAAATAGTAGGCATGCACTGCAAATCCAAAATCAAATGCATGTCCAAATGCATTTTTTTATAACATAGCAGACAAACGAGCATGACCCACACCTGATTGTGAATACGGTATGTTGCAGACTTTTTAGAAAGAGATGCAACATTCATTCATAAAGCTAGAGGGTTCAGATGACCAAATTACCTGGAATCGGTAAAGACTCGGGCTGCTCTGCGTACAATGTCATCAAATAGATTGATAGAGTTGTTCAGGCCAAATCTGAGACAGATGTAGATGTTGAAGCCTCTTGAGTATAAAACCACATTTTTACGACCCACCATGTAAGTCACAAGCGGCCAATATTTTCAGTAAAAATGGGCAAAAGTTATAAATAAATAAATAAATATAATGGGACACTTGCCACCAATTGACCTAGTCCCAATGCAAAGCAAAGCTTGTATAGATAAATACATACTGAAATCCATATAATAAACATCCAAAACCCGAGAACAAACATTCGTATCAAATTAATTTATTTTGATAATGATTCTGACACTGACAAATTTAATTATTAACTAACTTAATACCTCATCATCATCATCATCATCATCATCATCTCAGCCTATATATGTCCCACTGCTGGCACAGGCCTCCTATCAGAACAAGAGGGCTTGGGCAATAGTTCCCATGCGGGCCCAGTAAGGATTGGGAACTTCACACGCACCATTGAATCGCTTCGCAGGTTTGTGCAGGTTTCCTCGCGATGTTTTCCTTCACCGCAAATTCATGGTAATTTCAAATGTAATTCCACACATGAATTTCGAAAAACTCAGTTGTGCGAGCCGGGGTTTGAACCGGGGAATTTATAATGACAAGGTTAGGTACCTAAGGAGCGACTTGAACATAGCAACTTGATTTTTATGAGCATGCCAGCCAAGAACAGAGTTTACGGAAAGCTGCATTAACTTCAAGCAAGAGATGCCACACAACAATGCTGCAGTCTTCACGGCACTCTTGCTACCCGTTGTGCACGTCGTTAATTAGGAAGGAAATACCGTTCTTGCTAACTTCGCCGGCTTCAAAGTGAGAAACTTTGCCCTAGTACGTGATAAAAGTGATAGTCCGGAAAAGTATACGTACGTCACTGAAAAATGAATGGGCTTATTGTTTGGAAACGT
>NW_027413077.1:0-22672 GCF_025370935.1 Choristoneura fumiferana
TCATGTAAGATTTTGCAAGCGTCGTCACCATACTTGTTGCATCCTACAGATTGCTACACCAGCAAACACTTCTGGCGAAGGTTAGCAATGGGTACAGTCGAAGCAGAAGAGCCACCGCTTGTTACGAATTGTTTTGCAAGAGGGACTGGCAAGTTTTGTTGGCACTGCGATTGTCAATGCTAAATCCAAAAGCGGAGTATACATGGCAATTCGAGCATTATTGGATCAAGATCGCAGGCTTCTTTTTATAACTGAAGCTACCGCAACAATATTTGGCTAAAAAGGAGCCAATCAAAGGAACATTTCAGGTCTTGGTGGGATAATAATCTTATATCTAAACTATGGTTATATTGCATCTACAGTCTTTGGCTCATCAAACATAAATATATCTGTACAAGCTTATGTACTGAAAAAACGATTACATCTTTCTTCCAGCAAATAAGGTCATGGATTTAAATGGATTAAACATAACAGGAATACAATTGGCGGATCCTGATTATCACACACCTAATAAAATCGACGTTTTACTAGGTGCTGAGGTATATAGTCGGGTAATTCAGGATGGCGTCAGGAGAATAACCAGGAAAACACTGCTAGCTCAATCACAACATTGGGATGATATGTCTGGATAGTTGATTCATTTAACACAACATTTTCGGGAATAACGGTTTTACATTCCCAAATCAATGAAGACAATATTCTAAAAAGTTTTTGGGGATAGAAGCTGATTCTTCATCGCAAAAGAAGTTGTTATCAGAGGAGGAAGAACGTTGTGAAAGCATTTTTGCTGCCAGCACAAAACGTGATTCTGAGGGTAGATATGTGGTAAAGCTTTCCCTTCAGAGAAGAAGATCCCAGCTGTAAATATGGTCATTCGAACGAAGTAGCGGAAAAAAAGGTTTTATTCATTGGAAAACAGGTTGCACAGGGATACAGAGCTACAGTCTAAATATAAAGAAGTCATAGATGAATATCTTCATCTTGGTCATATGGTGGAAGTGCCTGAAAATGATAAAAATGTAAATGCAGTGTGCTTACCTCATCATCCGGTGGTTAAAATGGATCGAGAAACCACCAAGGTTCGGGTAGTGTTCGATGCTTCTTGCAAAGGAAAGAATGGGATTTCACTCAATGATGATTTAATGATTGGACCAAAACTACAACCAGATTTAAGACATTTGGTGATGAAGTGGAGAATGTATCCTATCTGTTTGGTATCGGATATTGTAAAAATGTATAGGCAAGTAAAGGTCACAGGAAGATGCTGATTTTCAAAGGATTTATGGAGGGAAAATTCAAATGAAGTATTGAAAGAGTACAAGTTGTTGAGAGTTACATTTGGAACCGCTTGTGCTCCGTATTTAGCTGTCAAGCTCTTCAACAGGTTGCCATTGATCACGGAAAGGATTACCCTATGGCATCTGAAGAGTATTGAAGGATTTCTACATGGATGATCTTATGACGGATGTATGACAGTGGAGGAAGGAGTACAGGTGTATAAAGAAATGAAGATTTACTAGGGAAAGCTGGATTTGAACTACAGAAATGGACGAGTAATAGCAACCAGTTGATTAAAGCAATGAAGTTACAGAACAATGAAAAGAAATTGAAGATGAACTAAAATAAAGCATGATGAAATAATAAAAATATTAGGTCTTACCTGGAACCGAATTCAGATGACTTTCAATATTCAGTGAAACTGCCGCCGATGAAGAAACTAGCTACGAAAAGAACTATTATATCGGATATTTCTAGGCTATATGATCCGTTAGGATGGGCGCGCCTAGTATAATCTTAGCTAAGGTAATGATACAGAAGCTTTGGCTAACTGGCTTGGGTTGGGATGAAGATGTGCCATGCAAATTATTACAAGAATGGAGTACTTACCGTGAAGAGCTTAGTGAGTTGACTAAAGTACATATTCCTAGATGGTTGGGCATAGTCAATAAAAAATCGGAATCGAATTGCATGGATTTTGTGATGCTTCCAAGATGGCGTATGCAGCAGTTGTTTATGCTCGAATAGTAGACAAAGATGATAATATCACTGTTAGTTTAGTAACTGCAAAAACGAGGGTAGCACCCATCAAACAAGTTTCAATTCCAGACTGGAACTTTGTGGTGCTGTAATGCTGACAAGATTGTTAGTGGAAGTATCACAAGTCATGAACATAGCAAAAGATAATATACATGCATGGACTGATTCAACTGTGGTTTTAGCCTGGTTAAATAACCACCCAAGCAAATGGCAAACTTTTGTAGCGAATCGGGTTTCGGAAATTTTAACTACTTTGGAGTCAAACCAGTGGTCTCATGTGTCTTCTAAGCACAATCCTGCAGATTGCGCTTCGAGGGGGGTGAAACCATGTGACTTGAAAAACACAGAAATATGGTTTCATGGACCTGAGTTTTTAAAGCAAAAATTTATTAAATATGAGAAACCAAGAGAACTTGTCACCAATCTAGAGGAAGTTAAAGTGCATCATATTACGACGGATCTAAAAAATGGGACCGATTTTCATCACTTACTAAATTAGTTAGAGTAATGGCATATTGTAGGCGTTTTTTAACAAACATGAGAAAGCCAGAAGAAGAAAGAAGACGCACTAACTATTTAACGGGTCAAGAAATTCATGAGGCATTAAACATTTGTGTCAAACAGTGCCAACAAGAAAATTTTGAGCAAGATTATAAAAATTTATTAAATGGTATACCAGTGTCCAAGAAATCAACATTGAAAACATTGAATCCGTTTCTTGATGAGAATGGACTGATGAGAGTTGGAGGTAGATTAGAAAACTCTCAATTGGCATTTAATAAAAAACACCCGTTTTGATACCTAAAAAATCGACCATGACTAATTTAATTATTGCCGATGCACATCTTAAGACGTGCCACGGTTCAAATCAATTGATGCATATTATATAAATTCGAGATATTGGATCATTGGAGTCAAAGACTTGATTCGTGGATATGTCAGTAAATGTGTTATTTGTGTACGGTATAACGCAAACACACAACCTCAGTTAATGGGTCAACTTCCATCAGCAAGAGTTACGCCAACACGAGCTTTTAAATTCTGTGGAGTGGATTACGCTGGTCCAATATCCTTAAGGACAGCTAGTGGGCGTGGGCACAAATCATATAAAGGATATATTGTTTATTTGTGTGTATGTCCACTCGAGCGGTACACATAGAAGTGGTCAGTGATCTAACATCAACGGGATTCTTGCAGGCGTTTAAAAGAATGGTTGCACGGAGAGGTCATTGTCAAGAAATATGGTCTGACAACGGAACTAACTTTGTGGGCGCGTCAAGAGAACTAGAGGTATTATTTGGTTCTGAAAAGTCTAGAATTTTGCAGGAAATTGCTGATAGTTTAGCGAATAACCATACAACGTGGCATTTATTCCTCCTCACGCTCCAAATTTTGGCGGGCTCTGGGAAGCAGGCGTGAAATCAGTAAAAATATCACTTAAAGAGGGTTATAGGATCTACTACTTTGACGTTTGAAGAAATGTCTACGGTTTTATCACAGATAGAAGCATGCCTGAATTCGAGACCATTGTCTCGTATGGATATGGATCCTAACAATATTAATGTCTTAACCCCGGGTCATTTTTTGGTGGGTGAATCACTTGTGACAGTACCTGAACATGAGTATATGGATCGCAATTGTGGTTCTTTAAGAAGATGGCAGTTAACCCAAGAATGATTCAGGACTTTTGGCGAAATGGTCTCAAGAATATCTTAATAAATTTCTACAGAGATATAAGTGGTCAGGGCAAACTCCGGAACCAAAGATTGATGAAATCGTCTTAGTTAAGGAAGACGATTTACCTCCTAGTCGATGGTTACTTGGCAGAGTGATAGCAAAACATCCTGGTAAAGACGAATTACGCGAGTGGTCACTTTAAAAGTCAAAAATTCTGTAATTAAGAGACCTACATGTAAACTTTGTGTTCTTCCGATTAATTAAATATGTAATAAAACGTTGTTATTTATAAAATTTACAATTCGAATTTGTGGAAAGAACTGCATGTTTTAATGAATTTTTTGTTGTATTTAATAATGTGGTTATTAATGTGATGTTATGTTTTGCCACGGTGGGCGGCATTTTTAAGTTAGGTAAATAAAGCAAATGGTTGTAAGTTTTTAGAGAAATTAAATATTGTTATGTTTTATGATAAAATGTTATTGTTTATGTTATGTTATTATTTAGTCTTAAATAGAGTGACAAAAGGTTTATGTGACATAATTATACCTATGTTGGTGAGATGCGAAAATATTTTGTAGGGACGTTTTTATTTGGTTATAATTGTGAATGTATAATTTAAAATTTGTTATGGTATCAGGTTGTAACTAATTGTATTTAATTTAACTAATTATATGGACACAATTGTCCATGGTGGGCGGAATGTATAGCCGTAATATGTATTTTTGATTAGTTTATGTGTCGATAGATGTCGCTGTACGGGAAATTAAATCAACCTGAATCGCGCTGGCGAGATTTTTCCTAGGAAGTATAAAAGGGGTGTCAAATTTAAATATATCGTCATTCGTCGAGCAACCGTTGTTTGATTTACATCAAGGGCAGCGGTTGAACACTATCAAAAACATAAATGTGAAAATGAGAGCCACGTTCCAATATTAAGAATTATAACGCATCATAATAATAATCATAATAATTATTTATTGTGTGTGGAATTCAGGTTACAGTTAATTACCGGCAGATATAGTTGTACGAGTACAAATTTAATATAGTTTCACCAAACCCTAACCATTCAGGTTAAAAACACACACATTAAAAAAATCGATACAAATTGAAAATCTAAAATGTTATTATTATGTACATTAATTATAGCATCAAAACGAAATGTCCAAAATTGATATACCTACTGACAAATTATTGAATACAAATTTAAAATGTCGAATTAAATCGTGTTGACTTGGCCGACAAAAAGGTTGAGATCTATGTAGGCGCCAAGTAAGATGAGGTTAGCAAACGAAATCTTTAGTTTATTTTCTTAAAGCGGCTTAAAAATCTCTCTCTCCTGCCATGTATATTGCAGGTTATTTATGTACTCCAGTATTGTAATGTAGGAAATTGCGCGCCATTAAGGTCGGGTAATAATAAGCTGTACAAAGCCACATTTGCGGCCATAATTCAATAGTGGGCCTTTTTGGCGCGTACCAAGCCCGTAAGAGCACAATTACTTGATCGAACAAGTGGCTCCCGCAAAATTTTGCTTGAATTTATGGGTATAGAGAAAACTGGTGTGTTGTTCTATACATGCATGCATGGGTATGCAGTACTAGTTCTGGATTTTAAAAATATACATAACTAACCAAAACAAAATATTAGACTGATTTCAAAAAGTAGGTATGAAAATATTTTTTCACGGCACTGCTCAAAAATGTGGCCATAGATAACTTAATTTCAGCGCCCAAAACTGCCTATATGTACATTTAACAGCTGTCTCATTTATGGCTCGCAAAACACGAGAATAATGTAAACACATTACGAAAACAGGTCGTATCAATATATGTATTTCATAATACGATACGACTTTTTAAGACTTCAAAAAGGAGGAGGTTCTATGTTGAAAATACAAACTAAAATATAGAGATGCACAGAAAAAACAGAAAAATAAGACCAACACTGGGAATCGACCCAGGTCCTCGGTATTCCGTACCGCGTGCTATAGCGCTACACCACTGTTAGTCAACGGTAGGTACAGACACGAATTTCCCCTATGCACCACATATCTCAGCTTGTTTGTTTCTTATTTAGCCACTTAAGGAGTGACGCTAGCGACATCTATACCGTAGCCTTCATCGAGAAACTTTCGGCATTCCATTGGAACTAACCGCTCACCCGGACAAAAAAACGATTCCAAAAAACCAATCTTAATTGAGGTTCTATGTTCCAAAGTTTGTACTTTTTTTATGTATGTTCATCGATTACTCAGTCAATTGTGGACTAATTTAAAAAAAATCTTTTTTTATTCGAAAGAACATTCTTCTGAGGTGATTTCATTGTCACCAAGTCAAGATCTGATGATGGAATCCTAAGAGAATCGAGAGCACACCTCAAATTTTACTGGCACACCTATGGCGATTTGGGCATTTTTAGTATTATAAAATAAGCATTTACATTCAGAAAGTATCATTTGATAACCTGGACCTGATGAAGAAGACCATAGATGACCAATGGAACTCGTCAAAGCTAATTAATGCTCGCTCGTCTATAGACGATGATGATTAATAAAAAAAAAAAAAAAATAAAAAAAAAAAAAAAAATGTTTATTACAAGAAACAACACATACAATAAGGTTACAAATATCTGTTGGTCCCACACTAGGCTGGCCTGTAACGTGGTGACCGGATTCGGTACTTAATTATTTAAATTACGGTATGTTTACATACATGTGTCTGTGAAAATAATGTGTCAGAAACAATTTGAACATAATCTAATTTAAGTCAATTGTGGTTGAGACAGAGGTTGTGTGTTTGGTTGTGTGCCTGGTGTGTGTGCGCGCGTGTGTATGCGTATGTATGTGTGTGCGTGTGTGTGTGGCTGCATGTGTGATTGTTTATGAGTGTATGGAACCGTGAATGGGCGAATGAGAAGGGTAGATAAGCACGAGATAACGAGCTCAAGAAACAACCTTCAGCGGTGATTCAGTTTCGTGATAGTTAAGACTTTTTAGCCAGCTGATGATCTTTTTTTAGCTTGACGAATCCTGTCCTTTGAGATGTTGCAGAACTTTAGTGTTTTGTTATATATGTAAGGATGTAGAAATTTTGGGAAACGTTTAGCGAAAGCAGATTTTACGATTGGGATTGGAATTTTGAAAAGTCGCCTGTTCAATAGCGCAAGGTATTGCGGAGAGCGAGTGGTTTCCTCATGCACCTGAATCGACACACGCAGGATCATGAGCTGGCGTACAGTAAGGACATCTGCTTCCTTGTATAGTTCAGTCGTGGGAAAGAGAATCGGTTTACGAAGCATGACTTTCAGAACGAATCGTTGCGCTCTTTCGAGGGGTAAGAGCGATACTCCAGATGAGCCACCCCATACACTTACGCAGTAAGTAATAATTGACTCGCAAAGGGAGGTGTACACCAGTTTTAGTACGTCTTTGCTGGCGGAGTTTCGTAGAAGTTTCATTATATACACTATTTTCCGCACTCTTGCCGATAATAGGATTAAATGCTCTTTAAAGTTTAGCTTTTCGTCGAGTGTGATTCCAAGGTATTTAATGGTAGGAGAGTTGTAAATTGATCCATGATCCTTAGTGACGTTGTCATTGGCTGAATTTTTACTGGCGGGTTTACAATTAATCTGTAGGGCCGGCCGAGATTTTGGAGCGGATGCCGCAGTCTTATGAAAGCAAAGATATTTCGTTTTGGATATGTTGAGAGTCAGCAAATTGTTAGAAAGCCACTTAGCGATTTCTGATAAGCCGTGTTCAACAGTAGCATAGCATTTTTCCCAGGATTCTTCGTGAAAGATCAAAGCGGTGTCATCTGCATAGCAGATAATTTCAGCCCTATTTATGTGTAAAGAAATCATGTCATTGATGTAGGCTAGGAACAAAGAAGGGCCAAGTATGCTGCCCTGCGGGACACCGAAGGTGACAGGAAGAGGTGAGCTGACTAAGGCGCTAAGTTTGACACATTGTTTCCGGTCTGTTAGGTAACTCTTGAACCAAGTCCATGCAGTGCCTCTAATGCCCAGCAGTTGGAGCTTTCTTAACAAGATCGGGATAGAAACTGTGTCAAACGCCTTAGCCAGATCAAGAAAAACACCTATGCATTTATCCCCTCTGTCAAGGTGGGAGGAGACCAGTTTTACCAGAAGAGAAGTAGCCTGTTCAGTAGACATATTCTTTCTGAATCCGAATTGTCTGGAAGAGAATATCTTCTCAGATTCGAAGAATGCGATGAGCCGCTTATTGATAATCTTTTCCAGAATCTTAGAGGAACTGCAAAGGAGGGAGATAGGACGGTAATTTCCAGGACAGTCCTTTGAACCCCCCTTGTGAATGGGGACTACTGCAGCTAGTTTCCAACCCTCCGGAAAAGTACCAGTGGACATGCTTAAGTTATAGATATACACAAGCGGTCCGAGAATATAGTCCTTTATATTTATTAGCAGTCGGTTGCTTATTTCATCAATACCAGCTGCACCATCGGATTTCAGGTCTAGTATGAGCTTTTCAACTTCTACCTCGTCTGTGGGATGAAAAAACAACGAAGCGCAAGGAGATTTCGTCACTGAAGCTTTACTGGACAAAATTGCATCAGAAGTGTTGTTTTGGACTAATATCTCATTGGCTAAATTGCTGCCCACGGAGGCAAAGAATTTATTTGCGTGGTTCAGTGACTCATCAACAGTTGGCTTAATTGAAGTCAGTCCATGTGTTGCGCAGTTGTCCTGCTGAAGGTGTGCTATGTCTTTAATCGTCTGCCACAGCTTTTTTGGGTTGTTTTTACTATCTGAGAGGCGTTTCCGGTCATATTCGTCTTTTACTTTCCTAATTAGTTCAATATAAAAAATTTCTGTATCTTGTATAAGTTGTGCGATATACATAATTTTGGGGATATTTACGCAGTTGAGCATGCAGTTTATCTTTAATCTTGGAGCATTTAATAAGTCCCGGAGTCATCCAAGGCTTAAGAATCGTTTTAGAACAGCTAATTTTCCTACGCGTAGTATTTTTAGATATTATGTCATTTAAGGTGGAAGAAAAAGCATCAGCGGCTTCAGATGCAGATGTTTTGCTGGTCACATTAATCCAGTTTACCTTACTAAGTTCAGATTTAATGGCTTGAATATCTTGCTTGCTCACAAACTTAAACGGCCTGGAGCATTTAGCTTTGTTTCTAGTAGAAATGCCTACCATAACCATATCATGATCCGAGGTATCTGAGGTGCATACAGCTGAGGTTGCTTTATTGCAAGTGCTTACAAACACATGATCCAGGCAAGCTGTTTTCCTTGTGGGTTTGTTTATTAGACCTTTAAGACCCAGGCTTGCCATAATGCATAGGTATTTAGATACATACGAGTCCGTTGAGTTTTGAGTGTTGATATTAATGTCACCTGCAACTATGAAACAGTCGGAGCTTGACAGGTTGGTTTTGACAAATGACTCAAGCGAAAACAAGAATGTGGTAGGATTTGGAAATGATGGTGAGCGGTACAAGCCGAGTAGAGAAAACAGGCCGGGGACATGTATAAAGAGACTGTCAGCTTCTCGAATGCTGGGTTCAGTGACTGTGGCATTTAAAGTATTCCGCACGTAAGCAACCACTCCACTAGCCTGGTTATGAGATTTTTCTGTGCGAAACGAAGAGTAACCCTTCAGTTGACCAATGACCGAGCCCTCCCTCAACCAGCATTCTGTTAAAATTATAATTTCGAAGTCAATTTGAAGCCGAGTAAGCATTATTTGAAACTGCTCAAAGTTATGCTGAAGACTCCTGATGTTGAGGGTTAACACCTTAATTGGGAATATTGGCGACACTATGTTACAGCAAAGCTCTGCGGATTCAACAACATGGCAATTTACGTTTAAGGAATTATCCAGTTCAGAGCCAATATCTAGTCCTGCCATGGAAATATAAAGCGGTAGCAAGAAGCGCGTGCTGGGTCATAGTGTCGCAGAGATATGTGGTTTATGTGGAGGCCAAAGTGAAGGTTATATCTGTACAAATAATCTGAGTTATCACGGGTGTGTGTGTGTGTTTGAGTAATCTGTGAGGATGTGTTGTTGAGTGGAGTTTGAACAAATAAAAATTTAGAAGCTGAAGGCAAGTATAAGACAAGTGCAATTAGTACTAGTAGTAAAAAGAGTTTAAAGTTTATCTCCATTTGTGATGGCCGCGCCGGCTCGTCCCGGCCCCGCAGCCGGGTCGCAGTCCCCAAAAACAATAGATCTAGATAAGCGACTAAGAAGAAGCTTTATGTTAATGATTCTTTCAAACTGATCTGATGCTGAAGCCAGAAGGTAGGTAACGGAACTCTGTTATAAAACAACGTAACTAAGTGTTTGGGCATAATGGAATCGTTGTGAGATGCACTTTGGCTACGACTCACTAAAAAGTGAGAAATATAGTACATTACTGCAGAGGCCATGAAGTAAGGGATTGATGGACGAGTTCGGGGTAGACGGCCGAGTCGTAGACGAGGCCGGATAAAACGAGTCCAGCAATCCCTGTTCTGGCCGAGGCTTGTATAGTGCTTTTCTCAAACAATGTGAGGAAATACTTCATCCATCCATCCATCCATCCATCCATCCATCCATCCATCCATCCATCCATCCATCCATCTGTCCGTCCGTCCGTCCGTCCATCCGTCCGTCCGTCCATCCGTCCGTCCGTCCGTCCGTCCGTCCATCCGTCTAACCATCCGTCCATCCATCCGTCCATCCGTCCATCCATCCGTCCATCCATCCATCCATCCATCCGTCCGTCCATCCGTCCGTCCATCCGTCCGTCCATCCATCCGTCCATCCGTCCGTCCATCCGTCCGTCCATCCGTCCGTCCATCCGTCCGTCCATCCGTCCGTCCATCCGTCCGTCCATCCGTCCGTCCATCCGTCCGTCCATCCGTCCGTCCATCCGTCCGTCCATCCGTCCGTCCATCCGTCCGTCCATCCGTCCGTCCATCCATAGTACTTTTCTCAAACAATGTGAGGAAATGCTTCATCCATCCATCCATCCATCCATCCATCCATCCATCCATCCATCCATCCATCCATCCATCCATCCATCCATCCGTCCGTCCGTCCGTCCGTCCATCCGTCCGTCCGTCCATCCGTCCGTCCGTCCGTCCGTCCATCCGTCTAACCATCCGTCCATCCATCCGTCCATCCGTCCATCCGTCCGTCCGTCCATCCGTCCGTCCATCCGTCCGGCATCCGTCCGTCCATCCGTCCGTCCATCCGTCCGTCCATCCGTCCGTCCATCCGTCTGTCCATCCGTCCGTCCATCCGTCCTTCCATCCATCCGTCCGTCTGTCCGTCCGTCCGTCCGTCCATCCGTCCGTCCATCCATCCATCCGTCCATCCGTCCGTCCATCCGTCCGTCCATCCGTCCGTCCATCCGTCCGTCCATCCGTCCGTCCATCCGTCCGTCCATCCGTCCGTCCATCCGTCCGTCCATCCATCCGTCCATCCATCCGTCCGTCCATCCATCCGTCCATCCATCCGTCCGTCCATCCGTCCGTCCGTCCGTCCATCCATCCATCCATCCATCCATCCGTCCATCCATCCATCCATGGCTGTTCGTAATTTCTCCTTTGTCAGTTTAATGTTAGTAAGCAAATTTAAAAAGTTAGAGCAGCGGACAATAATGGATTTTCATACATACTTCATGGCCTAGGCCAAGAAGTTATGTAGGGAGGTGGTAGGGAGCCATAAATGAGAAACTTCATGTCTCCATTTCGTGACATTAACGCATACATTTCCGAGCATGTTTGAGAAAAAGAATTTTTTTAAAAAAAATTAAAAAACGACTCCAAAAAATAAAAAAATACATAAAATGGGACCGACTACAAATCCTTAAAAATATTTTTCTAGGTACCTACCTACTAGTTCGAAGTCGGTGCCTCAGCACGAGCCAGCAGGAATTTAACAATAGTCGTCTACCTCACCTTCATACTATGGGTTATCCATCCTGCAGCATTACAACGGTGCATGAGTGTATCGTGTTGCATACTGTTCGGTCGTTTTCCAGGCGTTCTCACTGGCCGGTTTTGTGCTGGCTGTTAACTCTTTTATGTTCGTATTTGGTTTTCGATTTGAAATTTAAATTCTGTGTTATAGTAGTTCTTTCGGCGTTTTTGTTTCGGTCTCATTCTTTGATCATACGTTGTCAAGTGCAGTACTAAGTCCTTACATTGCGAATTTTCTGCTTTAATAAATGTTTAGTGCCCAGTTTTATCCGAGCTCATATACCTACCTGTTTATTTTGGCCTAATCTAGACAATGTGCTGTTGGCTTGTGCCGCAAGTGTATATTTTGTGTCAGTGGTTGGTTTCCCTGTACGCCTGTACTATAGGCGCTTTACCAGCATTGCCGATTTTTCATCGTGTTTATTAGGTCTCTAAACTTTCTCTTTCTTTCTTTCTTTTCTTTCTTTCTTTCTTTCTTTCTTCTTTGTTATTTTAATAGGTTATTTTCAGTAAACCGTAGAAGTTTCTATGTGCTATTATTGGCAGGTATATAGGTACCCTAAATAAATGAAATACTTTCCAAAGTTACTATTCCACGCGGACGAAGTCGCGGGCAAAAAGCTAGTAATGAAATACACAGAAAAACACAAGAGTTAAATATCGAAAAACTTACCAAGTCTTGGGCGTATGGAGCTTTCGAGGGAGCTGTTTAGTGTAGTGTGAGCTGTTGAATGTGTATTTTACAGCTGTGCTTTAGCTTTTAAGGGCGAGAATATTACAGTTAAAATTCCTCCCGGTCACAGCTGATCGTCAGCACCCCCCTGGCCGACAAAAAGGGTCAAGGGTGAGTTGGTTATAGCTATATTTAGTCATACAAACTCATGTAGTAAATGAGTGTAATAAAATGCCTACTTTTATAAAATAAATAAGTAAATAATAAATAAATATTGAATACATATTATTACGTAAATAAATGAGTCAAGGGAAACTACGGTGGCGACCTCTAGAGTTCGTCCGTCATTCTGCTCAGAGATCCCTAATTGATAGGAAAGCGCCATCTAGCTTACACTTAGCTAACTAAAATGTCAGCGATCGCCTGTGTGCATCGTGACAGTATATCAAACTTTTAAGGAAAACTATAACGGCTATGTTTGCTTGAGAATTATTAGTAGTTTTACTCTTAAATCGCAGCCTAAGGTATAAAATATACCTAAACTTGGATGATTCCGTATAAAATACGAAATCCTTAGAAAAATATAACTTATTTTTTTTCGTAATGGCTACGGAACCCTATTTTGGGCGTGTCCGACACGCTCTTGGCCGGGTTTTTTTTATTTGTGGCAATCTATAAGGAAGAACTTCGTGTGCTATGTTTGCGACAAGATAGACGGACATTTCCAAGCATATTGAAGAAAATAATGATTACAAGCCACCCTGTCGCATTGTTTAAACGCCGATGATTAATTGCTGTGAGCACAACGTGAGTGTTAGTTCCTTTCACCATTAATAAACACTGCCTTTTGAGTATAACTGTGTACAAGTGGTTCATCGTGGTGGTGGTGTTCTTTTATTTAAATCAGCAAAAGAAAATTTCAAAACGTTGATATATTTGTACCCACTAGCTTTTGTTTAACTTTAAATGTATGTATATATGTATGTATGAACGTGTGACGTTACGTATCAAACATTATTAACGTTAACCTAACCTAACCTTTAAAGGTTATAAATCTTACACCTCGATTCACTGTTTAATATTTCGCCAGCTACTGATTTTAAGTTAAATAAAAGCTTGTTAAAAGCAGGCCTTACTGTACTTTATTATTTTCGAGCATCAAAAATTCTCGGAACTCTCTCGTTCACTGTACAGTCATGAGCAAAGATATCGACACGGCCAAAGTTGCAATAGTTATTTGTGCAACAAGAGAGCAAAGTTGTTTTTTGTTGCGAGTGTTGATTTTGAATCCCGAGTAAGCGAAGGATTCTATAATTGAATCACGAGCGTTAGCGAGTGATTCTAGGTTAGAATCCTGAGATCAGCAAGGGATTGAAATACACGAGATGCAAAAAAACTTTGGTCTCGTGTGACACATACAATTTTTCACCTCAGCAGCGAGAACATAATTTAAATGTAACATAAGAATAAAACCACATATACCTACCTGTTTACAAAACAAACACATTTTTTTTAAATAGAATCCGATTATTATCAAATATAATAATTACATTTAAAACCATAAAAAGAGTCCAGTAGCTACAATACAAATCGCATACTCATAACATGCAATCTTAACTTCTTGTACTAATGTCACACTTATTTTTTAATACTGCAAAAAGCCTCATCTCGGGGTAATTGAAAAGGTTGAACAATTAAACCTTTAAATATGATTTTTATTAAGATTTCTATTACATAAACATAAATAGATTTGTTAAAAAATCATTCAATTTAACAAATAATAATTATACTGTAGAGGCAGTATACGGAATTCTTTTATAAAAAAAAAACAAGAGAAGCGGCTTTCGTGCAACGAGGTTGCATACTTTATTAAAAGATCGGGAAAATTTACATTTTGGAAATATTTCGATATATTTTTAATACCAAAAATTTAATTTAAGTTTGTAATCGACAAATTTGATCCTATCTCTCAAAACAGTTATACAATAAAAAAAAAAAAATAAAAAAAAAATGTCAAAAATCACGAAAAGGAGAAAAAAAAATAAAAAAATAATAAAATGAGAATAAAATATACCTATCTCTTGCTTTTTCGAGTTGAAGTGAAATGACAGATCAAAGTAAAGTTCAAATATTTGGAATTCAGTGAGTAGACCCAACACTGTACTCAGCATTTAAAAAAATAATTAAAAAGTTACTTTGTCTCACGGAGTGAGCAAAAATGCGATTTTGGCTCACTGATTCTCATAGCAAAACCTGCCTGTTTGAGGTGCTGAGGTGAAAAAATATGTATAGACGACTTTCTGCACTTAACATGAAGGCCGTGTATACATATTTTTGCAACTTTGCCCGTGTCGATATCTTTGCCCTTGACTGCACTTACATCTGCCAAACTACATGTGCGTACCAAATGTCAAGTCCTTCGTTGACATTGAAGTTGACGAGTTCTATCCTGCGGAGACGATCACCAGGACTTCACCGCCAGATTATTGTTTTTGACAACAGATTTACATAGTTATGCTCAATTTCAAGTCAATCCGACCAATGGAAGTGGGTTAAATTCAACTTGCAAAATTTGTCCCGCACATAAATGCATACTTTCACACGTTACAAGTTGAATAAGAGCTTCTTAAATACCAAGTGACACAGGTACTTTGTCTTTTTATATCAGATAACGCAGCTACTGTCGTTTCCGTTTTTTACTAACGACCCGAACAGTAACAGTCGAACAAAGTTCACCTCTTTATTATTTAAGATAGCCAAGGAAGTAGAATGGTCTATTCCGAAAGAAACCGACACTAAATCGTAAGTTATTTTCTCCCGCAGGAAGGTGCGACCGACTGCGGCTATGACGCGATGCGGAGCTTCGACCCGAGTGCGTTTGAATGGGCGGGTCCGCTCGACTAGCCTTTGAAACAGTAATTATTCAAAGGGCGAGTTAATGGCTTTGTCATCCTCAGGAAGGAAAAGAGAAGAGATTAATAACATGTGGTTAATTTATAACATACTAGCTGTTACCATGGGACTTATCGCGCTAGAAATATTAGTATAATATAGGTTTTTTTTGCCGACTGTTTTACTTGTTGACTATAAGTAGTACTTGTTGACTATAGTAACCTAAAATCTATATCTTTACTTATTACTTTATATTATAAAGAGTAAAGCTTTGGATTTTTGGATGTTTGTTACGAATTAACTCAAAAACTACTGGACCGATTTTAATAGTAGATTGTTGCACCAAGCAGATAGTTATTTATTATTGCACCGAGAGCTGATTTTGCTTTAAGAAGCACGAGGGCAATATAACTTACTTAATGCGAGGTGCATAATCTGCTTTTCTTTCAACTATTACAGGACTAGTAGACGAAAAAAAACTCATGCTAAACAATTAATATGAATGAAATGTGAAGTAAGTTTACATTCGCACAATCAAAAAATGTCCACGGAAGGTTCGCAAGGTTTGAATTTGAAACCTTACTATCTTTTCAAAAGAGCTGTCAAACTAAGTGCCACACGTTGATGAGGGTAAAAAATATTTTTTCAATTTCTGTTACGTATATGGAGTTCAAGTAAAATTCCTGTGACATACGGACGGACAGACAGACAGACAGAGGGAATAAGGGTTCCGTTTTTGCCATTTTGGCTCCGGAACCCTAAAAAATGACACTCGTCTGACTTCACCCTTACCTGCCTAATACAGGCAAGCGAGCTCGCCCGTTTGAATAGAGCAACATACCGCCACAGACAATAAATACCACAACTTATGCAGTATTTACTACAATGGTAACGGTCTACGACCTTGGTCGAGGTCAGAACTTTGTCATTAAAATTCGTGAACTACGAAAAAAATCGTTCATATTTTACATAATTTTACTTAACATGTTACATTGTATTTTGTGTTGATTCAAAGACGATTGTTGCTCATTTCATGTCATGTCATGGCTTGAAGCAGACCAAGTACGAATCGTCACTTGCGCAGCGATGGTTCTGTATAAAGTTGTAGATGTAAAATTCAAAGTCAAAATATCTTTATTTAATTTAGACTATAAGAAGCACTAATGAATGTAAAGAAAAACCTACCACCGGTTCGAAAAACCTCTGTTGAGAAGAATTCAGCAAGAAACTCTTTTTTTTTTCTGTATCTATGTATATCCAGTGTTAGTATAGCCCCACCCACCCCAAAGGAAAGGAATGCAAGTCCAGTAATCTAGATTTTTGTAAAATAACTTGAACTTCTAGTCATGAGTACTGGATTTGTCAGGAGTTATTATTTACTAGCTTTTGCCCGCAACTTCGTCCGCGTGTACTTTAGTTATATGGACATTGTTTTAATTAACCCCCGTTATAATTGTGAAATTTGTATCTGTGTGCATAGCGAAGTACTGCCATAAGCGATACGTAACTGTTTACTAAAGTACTTCGCTATAAACAACATTTTTTACCAGTTTTGAATTTGTTTTATTGTGTCTTGAGGGCGGTAAACAAGGAATTATTAGAATTTTTTTTTTCTTTTAGTTGTCTTTTTTAGCGGCGTTTTTTTTCGGGCGTATTTATTTTATTTTTGCTGGCGTTTTTTTATGTCGGGGATTTTTTAAATTTTAATTAGTCTAGAAATAAGGAAGTCTCATAGAAACCCCCCTAATAAGTCAAAAGCTACTTCTTCTTTCTTTATCTTTGCCTACGCAGATCATTTTTAGGGTTTCGTACCCAAAGGGTGCCAGCGGAACCCTATTACTGAGACTCCGCTGTCTGCCTGCCTGTCTGTCTGTCTGTCCGTCCGTCCGTCCGTCCGTCCGTCCGTCTGTCCGTCCGTCCGTCCGTCTGTCTCTCTGTCTGTCTGTCCGTCTGTCTGCCCGTCCGTTCGTCCGTTTGTCTGTCTGTCTCTGTCTGTCTGTCTGTCTGTCTGTCTGTCTGTCTGTCTGTCTGTCTGTCTGTCTGTCTGTCTGTCTGTCTGTCTGTCCGTCCGTCTGTCACAGGGCTCTATCTCTTTAGCCGTAATAGCTAGGCACTTGAAATTTTCACAGATTATGTATTACAGTGGCCGCTACAACAACAAATACTAAAAATAAAATAAAGGTACAAATTAAAGGGAGTGGTCATACAAGAAACATATTTCATTCAGCGGTTTTTGATTGCTACCAGTCCTGGATTTATAAATAGGCCGTATAGGCCGCGGCCTAGGGGCGGCAGCGGCCTAGGGGCGGCAGATTTCAAAAAAATATTATTTTAGAAAGTTACATAGGGCGGCGGATATAAAGTGGCCTACACTCATAAAAAACATAAATCCGCCACTGATTGCTACGTTGCCAAGGTGACGGTCGTCAGTTGCTAGGGGCAACGCCCGTGACCCTATGTTGTTAAATGTTTAACCACTTATTAATTTGCGATTTTATTAGTGCTATCTTATTAAACCTTCGATAATTATAATAATTGACTCTAAGACCGTGGTTTATTTTTTTCACCTCACTAGCTCGAAAAAGCTTTCTTTATCCTTCGAAATCTGCGTGGAAAGTCGCTTTTTATCCTCTTGGCTGCAAAGAGTATTTGAAATTCGAACGTTATCGTGAACGGGTGCCCCTTGAAAATACATATCGACCGCTTACTTTCACAACCTCGTATCTGGCCACAAAATTGCTTTAAAATCATCCTTCTGTTAAGTACGATAGTGTTGATTGTTGTATGCAATTTGGGTAGATACGAGGTTGAGGGAGTAAGCGTTGAATATTGACGTGTTTACAAAGAAAGTTTGTCATACATTTTTGAAGTAATATTTAAATAAATCTGTTAAGTAATTATTTTTAATGATTTAGTTAATTCTTATTACTAAACATTTATTTAGTAACAATAAAGCTCATAAACTTCAGTTTTGTGAAATTATTCCAAATCCATACTAATATTATAAATGCGAAAGTAACTCTGTCTGTCTGTCTGTCTGTCTGTTACGCTTTCACGGCTAAACCGCTGAACCGATTTGGATGAAATTTGGTACAGAGATAGAATAGACCTTGGGAAAGAACATAGGCTATCTTTTATTGCGAAAAAAAGGTTTTAAGGGGTTGAAATAGGGGATGAAAGTTAATATGGTGGAAGTTCGTCGCTGTCGAAGATAAAACCATGAAACTTGGCATTTAGGCCCTTAAAAATTCGACCTGTGAGGGGATGAAATAGGGGTTGAAAGTTTATATGGAAGGTCGTCATTATCGAAGATAAATCGATGAATATTTATTAAACTAGCCATTTGGGCACGTGATAAGAGATAAATAGATATTTGTTCGCGCGTTTTTTAAAATTCTTCCTGTGAGGGGGTGAAATAACGGATGAAACTTTATATGGAAGATCGTCATTGTTGAAGATAAATCGATGGTTCTTTGTGAAACTTGGCATTTGGACATTATAAGAAATAAATAGATATTTGTTCAAGCGTTTTTGAAATTTTTACCGGCGAGGGGATGTTAGCAGAGGAAATGATGCAGTGTTAGCAGTGCCCTTTAAGCTCATAGCAAAATGTACGCAATGTGGGGTTATAATAGATGGCTTATTGACATAGACAGTCAGACATGAAAAATTATGATTTCCAGATTTTTCTTATTTATTGTGCTATATAAGAGCTACCTTTATGCAAAAAAAAATCCAAGTTTCTAGGACAGCCGGAAGTGCCCTATAACTTTTTCTGTTAAGGCGATTTGTATGGACACACCTTTTTAATGACTGTAGCTTTTGATTGCCTTGACTTAGAAGTTTGATTTTTTCACAGCTTTCGGGACTATTGACCTGAGTTTAGGGTTTTAATCTCAATTCGATACCGATACTCCGCGTGTTTACGAGATAGAGGATCTTGACAGACAGACGGACGTACGGACAGCAAAGTGATCCTATAAGGGTTCCATTTTTTCCTTTTGAGCTACGGAACCCAAAAAACATTTTTTCCGGCGCTTTTAAAATTTCGACCTATAAATATGGGGATGAAAGTTCTTAAGTAATTCCAAACAAATTTACTATAAGTATGTTTATCGGAAATATGTGTAGCTATGCTTAGTAAAAATGCCGTTTTAATTATAATCCTACCCTCCTAACTTACAATAAAGGACGTAAGGTGTCAAGAGTTCACTATGAAGAATATTAATTAGTCCTTTTGTGTTGGTAGGGTAGAATACACGTCGTATTGCTAAAATGTGGCTACCCGCAAAATATTTATGTTTTACCAAAGAACATGGATGTATGGATGTTCAGTTCAGTTCAGTTCAGTTTATTTTATTCAGTAAACTGTGGAAGTTTCTATGTGCTATTATTGGCAGAATAGGTATCCTAAATAAATTAAATACTTCCCAAAGTTATTATTCCACGCGGACGAAGTCGCGGGCAAAAGCTAGTGAGTCTATAATTTTACATAAAAATTACAGAAAAAACAAGAAGAACTAAAATAGATATCAAATGATGAAAAGCGATTCGCAAACGCACCCGAAAAAAAAAGCACAGTGACACGTTTTGAAAGTGGTTTGTCATAAATTATTTCATGAATATAAATGCGTTAGCGCGCGTGGTTTCATTATAAGAAATTTAAATTTGTAGGCCTGTCTTTAGGTAGAAAGTGGAGATTCAAAATAGTTTTAAGATCATTTATGTACACCTGCTTTCAACAAATAAATTAATTATTATTATTATTATTATTAGTGTTTTCATTCTTGTTACTATTGTTGCTATTTATTAATAAAAAAAATAGATGACATTTATTTAAATTTTGTTCTATTACACAAGTTTTTTCGTCTTTATTCATAAAAAATAACGACAAAGAGGTAGATAGATATGTGGTCAAATTCAGAACGGGCCTACCGGAGGGAAAAAAGCACACACTTTCAATATGACCAATTCTAGTAATAATTATTTTAATTTTAAGTAGGTTTAGCTACTTGCATAATGAAATGTAAAAAAGTAGTGGCTACTCACTTATCAACGTCCAACCTAAACCTGGATCTAGAAAGCTGAACTTTTACTTGGACTTCGAAATTCCCTCTTTTTATGGAGACAAGAACGTGGATGTATTTTGAGATATTTCCATGGGATGAGAATTCTGCGATTTAGAAAAAGCCACTGGCATAAGCTAGCTAGCATAACCTGAAACTGATTTAATGAGTGTTCAATTTATTTTCTTCCATCTACCTACTATTTTTCTCGCTGTCGTGAGGTGAAAAATTGTGTGTTCCGCTCGGCTGTAAAGTTGTTTAGCATCTCGTGCCTTTGAAACCCTCGACTACGCTCAGGATTCTTCTTTTGAACCACTCGCTTCGCTCGTGGTTCAATCCTAGAATCCTTCGCTTGCTCGGCTTTCAATATAAGCACTCGTGCCAAACAGTCACTTTCCAGCCTTGCATAACAAATAACTATTGTGCAGGATTAAGACTAAATAGCAATTTATGATCCACAAACCTCCGACACACACAATACACACACTTCACAAAAGCCAACTTCAATTAAGCACTCAGCCGCTTTATTTAATGTTTTTACATTAAAAATATTCGTTATAATTCATACTCAGTAACACTATTTATTTACAAGGTCAAAATTTAAAATCGGGTTAAGATTTATTCACTAATTCGTTCGCGTTCAGCCACTTTTTAACCGATTTAAAAAAAGGGGGAGGTTATAAATTCGGTTTCTTTATGCTTTCAATTAGGTTCCATAAGCAGCAAATTAGGATCTGGTGATCGGATCTTAAGGAAATCGAGGGAACTCTTCAAATATTGTAGGGACACCTATGGTAATTTGGATATATTTAGCAGTAACTCGTGCATTTGCTATTGAAAATCATCATTTTGTGAAGTGAAACTGATGATGAAGACCACGAGTCGACCATCGGAGTTACTATTCAATAACAAGTATTTCACGGGTTGAATTTTAATTACTTTGACACAGTTGCTAAGCAATTGAAAAAATTGAACCGACTACAAAAACCCATGAAATATTTTTCTACCAGTCTGAAGTCGGTCGGTGCCTCAGCACGAGCCAGCAGGAGTGGACCTATAGTCATCTACCTCAATTACGCACTTTATATCGGGCTTCAATCACTCCTGCTGGCTCGTGCTGATGCACCGACCGACTTCAGACTGGTAGAAAAATATTTTCATGGTTTTTTTGTTATGATTTTTTGTTATAATTTTTTTAAATTTTTCGGGTTCCGTACCCAAAGGGTGCCAACGGGACCCTATTACTGAGACTCCGCTGTCTGTCTGTCTGTCTGTCCGTCTGTCACAGGGCTCTATCTCTGAAGCCGTAAAAGTTAGACACTTGAAATTTTCACAGATTATGTATTACGGGGGCCGCTATAACAACAAATACTAAAACTAAAGTAAAAATACATATTAAAGGGGGTCGTCATACAAGAAACGTGCTTTTTTTTCAGCGTTTTTTGGTTGCGAGACGTTTTTAGCCGTTTGAACCTTTTAAGTTTGCGATTTTAATGATGTTTTATAAAAGCTTCGATAATATAATATAGTGACTGTCTGATTGTGTGGTTTATTCGTTTTTGTGCAAAATTAATAAAGCAATTTATGAACCACAAACCTCAATGAAGCCAACTTTGATAAAGCGCTCGCCAAATCCACACCGTATAATCACTATGTTTACCTATTGTTTTTACACTAAAAAATCATACTAAGTATTTAACACTATTTACAAGGTTTATAATACAGTTTAAAATTTATTCACACTAGTCGAGCTTCTTATTATTTAATTACACAACATACGAAGTCCACTGAATTTCCCGCGAATGAACCAAACTGACAGCTAATTTTTTTTCTGCTGCTGCGCATGGCAAGAGTCTGAAGCGCTATTCAGCCTCCGAGAGGGCGACAGCCAAAGAGGATGAGAATTAAAAATTGTTTTTTATTCAAAATACTTGCACCTAGTGCTTACATTTTGGTGATATGTTTTTATTAACTTGTAATGTAATGTAACTAGTTATGTTTGTTCGGGTGGAATTAATATTTTAACTTAAATTTGAAGTGGATATCTTCAACCGATTGAGCTGAAATTTTGCATGCATGTATAAATCCGATGACAATGCAATATTATTATGACGTAGAGCTGATCTGATGATGAAGTTAGATGTTGGCCATAGGAACTCTGTAATAAAACGACACGACTGCATCGATTTTGGTCTCATTTGATTCGTCTTGACGACTACCTACTTTGGTAACCAGGGGCAAAAAGTACCGCCAGCAAAAATGCTTGTATTAGATTTTTTTACAAAAACTATAACTGAAACAGGAGATGCGGAGATGCGGAGGAGGAGGTGCGGAACCTTAATGCGCGAGTCGCTCG
>NW_027413078.1:0-22407 GCF_025370935.1 Choristoneura fumiferana
CTACCAGTTCTTAAATTTTTAGCTTTGTTAGTTCCACCAATGGTGGAATTTCTGGACTCAAGTGCAAGCTAAAATGTTGTACCTAGGGAAGGTATAATAATCACAAGCCCGATAATGCTTGAGAGTTGTCTGTAGATGAAGTATATTTTTCTTTGCTATAATATATTAATGTACTAGGTGTTAGGGTTTACTCTTACTATAGCTTGTATTTGAATTGATTGAATACTCATGAAGGATTATAGGATTATTTGAAATAATCTCAATCCCAATTTCAACGATTTATTATAAGCTTGAGGTTTATGTAGAAGGGGTTAATATATATATTATAATGTATAATTATTGTCCCCCCTAATTAGCCGTCCACCTGTTTTATAGACCGGGTTTATAGATTTTCAATTTGGGTATTCTTATCCTACTCAAGTAAGGTAGATTATTTGCTACTGCAGGTAAGTTAGTATTCATTCACTACCTATGGATTTATCTTAGAGAAATAGAATACCAACCAACTTTATCTATTGGATGGAGGCAATGGTCTCCCGCGTCTGTACAAGTAAAACCACAATATAAGTTACCACTTTAAGAATACTGCAATTAATTATATTATTATTTTGTAAGAATCTGTCGATAGCAGATAGTTTATACATTTACGATTTTAATTCAGTCTGGCTCTCAGTACATGATTAGCGTTCCTGTCAGAATAGAACTTTGCTACATGCCTAGCTTTGACCAATTACAGCATAAAATGTCGAGAATTTTCTTTGAATGGAATTATTAGTAGGTATCCCATAATTGTGTCAACCTCAGACATAGAAAGTTTATAATAATTATTTTTTCTTTTATGTTTTCTATTAAGTCCCTAAGCGCACATATATTATATATATAGCACACAACAGTAAAATGAGTAAAAGTTAACAAGGGCGTACTTTACATGACTCGTTGCAACAGATAAAGAAATACATATCTGACCTCACAGTTCCTGGTTCCTGGGTAATGGTGACCGCGGAGATTCTAGCGGGGGTTTTCGTTAGCACCGCAAGGTATCCAACCCGAGGCTCAAATCAGACCTCACAGAATAAAGAACTAAGCTGGAAAGACTAGTAGCAAGGAACCGAAACAAACGCATGGGTACTCCCCTAGCGACATCGGCTCCGCTACCACCCCGCCAGCTATTCACAAAACACAAAAATGAAGCCTGGAGAACTAACAGCGAAAAGACCGAAACAAAACGCGTGGGTAACCCCAGCGACATCGGCCTAACACTGCCAGCCCGCCAGCTTATATACAAATAAAATCGCGTAGTTACTATGTAGATCAATTACCCAGCAGCGTAACGACCTGCACTTGAAAGAACCCAAAGTTGACTATCCGTTCCTACGAGCCGCAGCCCTTTTTATAGTTTTTTTGTGCGACAGCGTGTATTCCTGCTATAACTACATCTACCCCACCTGCTAATACTGCTAACACTCCTACATTTCCTGCTCTATAAGCACTTCCTGTTTCCCCAGCTACTAAGGCGCCAGCGCCGTTAAGAGGTTTTCTTAATATTGCTGCGCCTCCGGCCGACTGCGTTCCCTCGTTTCCTTGCATTTCGGGCCTTCCGCATATCGCTTCAGCTAAGTCTCGCGCATCTCGCGCGCTTTATGCTCCTACGGTTACAACTGCGCTTCCTAACATCCAAGCGTCTACAACTACAGTAGCTATTCAAGGTTTTCCTACAATTCATACGACTGCGCCTACACCTGTGTTTTAGGTTACTAAGAAGACAGAGCCGCTTAAGAGGTTTTATGTAATACCGGTGTTTACGTACACAGCTAAGACTCCTACTATTGCGCGATTCCGTGCGGCAGCGCCTCCCGCGCGTATACCTACACTTCCTGTTACACATACTACTGCAGCGCCAACGGCGTTTCGTGCTATGCGTTTCCGGCGTCCGGAGAGCTTAAGTAAATTCCTTCATTTCCTAGCACTCGTCCTACTGCAGAGACAGCGGCGTTTCGAGTATCGCGTTTCGAGCTACTTAACCAACAGCTACACTTCCTATTCTTTCATAGACAACGGTGTCTCATGCGTTTCGTAAACTTCGAGCTTTTACTGGAACAACTGCATTTCCTATCATACAAGCGTTTACAACTACAGCTGCTGTTCAAGGTTTTCCCACAATCCATACTGCAGCGCCTATACCTGTGTTTTAGACTACTAGGGAGACAGAGCCGCTTAAGAGGTTTTATGTAATACCGGCGTTTACGTACACAGCTAAGACTCCTACTACAGCGCGATTCCGTGTGGCAGCGCCTCCCGCGCGTACACCTACACTTCCTGTTATACATACTACTGCTGCGTCAACGGCGTTTCGTGCTATGCGTTTCCGGCGTCCGGAGAGCTTAAGTAAATTCCTTCATTTCCTAGCGCTCGTCCTACTGCAGAGACAGCGGCGTTTAGAGTATCGCGTTTCGAGCTACTTAACCAATAGCTACACTTCCTATTCTTTCAAAGACAACGGTGTCTCATGCGTTTCGTAAACTCCGAGCTTTTACTGGAGCAACTGCGTTTCCTATCATACAAGCTATTACTGGGACAGTAGCGACCCGAGAGTTTTCTACACTTCGCGCCCTTGCGCCTACAACCGCGCTTTCAACTACCAGGGAGACAGAAGCGTTTAAGGGGTTACAAGCAATTCCTACACTTTGGCAAACAGCTAGACTTAATACTATTGCGAATTGTTACGAGGCAGCGGTGTCTACGTGCACATATACGTTCCCTACTATATCGACGTCTCATACTATGTGTTCCGAGAGCCAGAAACGCTTAAGCCTCCTCCGCCATCTCCTAGCGTACGGACTATTACACAGGCCGTGGCGTTCTAAGCATCGAGTTTCGAGCTACTTGAACTTCAGTTATATTTCCTATTACTCCAGAGACAACGATGCCTCCCGTGTTTCGTAAACCTAAGGATTCTACGGCCGTAATGGCTTTTCCTGTCACACGAGCTATTTACAAGCTAGCTGTGGCCCAAGGGTTTCCTACAATTCAAGCTTCTGTGTCTCTAACTGTGTCTTCGACTACCAGGGAGACAGAACCGCCTAAAGGGTTACAGTTAATTTCTACACTTCTTCATACAGCTAGTCTTTATACTATAGCGTAATACTATGCGACCGCGGCGCCTACATATACATATACGCCTCCTGCCTCAAGTCCAACTACTGTGTCTCCAGTGGCCCACGCGATGCGTTTCCATCTACTAGGCCGCCTAAACATTTACCTCCGTTTCCTATTGTATGTCCCACTACAGCGGTTACGACGTTCAAGGCACTCCATTTCGAGCTGCCCAAGCGTCAACTGCATCTCCTACCCCTACAGAGACAGCGGCGCTTTATATATTAAATGCAACTAACGCCTTTACCACCGCAACTGTATTTCCTACGATATTAACTATTTAATCGTTAGCTGCCGTTCCTGTGCCTCATACAATACGAGCCCTTGCTCATCTAACTGCGCTTTATCCTACTAGGGAGACAGAAACGCCTAAGGAGTCTTATCCGGGAGCGACACCTACACATACACCTCGACTTACTGCTTTATAGGACACTCTAGCTATAACGGTGCCTACGTACACATCCCCATCTCCTACTATACGTATTGCTACAAAGATAGTGACGGCTCGTGAAGCGCGATTCATGAGTCTACGAAGTTTAGTCAGACAGCCCCACTTTTAGCCATAAAGCGTGTTTACAAGACAGCGGTATCAGTACCAACTTCTCTATCTCCCAATGCTCAGTCTATTACTGATACTGCGGCGATTCGCGTAATGGGTTACCCGCGGCCTGAGGGTTTCTGGGTTTATCCGCGCCTCCTATCACATGGGCTATTTAAACGGTATCCACGGTTCATATGTTTCGTACACTACGAACCCTTGCGTATGTAACTATGTCTTGAACTACCAGAGACACAGAACCGTCTAAAGGATTACAGTTAATTCCTACACTTCTACATACAGCCAGTCTTTATACAATAGCGTAATACTATGCGACAGCGACGCCCCCTGCCACAAGAATTATTACAAAGTCAACGGTTTCTCTCGCGATCCCGGCGTTTACATATATTCCTACATTTCACGACGTCACATATATAACTCAATCTCCTTATGCTTAACGCTCTCCTCGAGCTAAGCACCTAGCTGGATTTCCTACCTCACTAACTACCAGGATAACAGGAGTCATAAGGAGTATACAAGTACTTGAACTACAACTTTCCCGGGCCCTATATGCCTCCATGTTCGCGCTTCCAGCCGGATCTTTCACAGTATAAATCACCAGGAACGCATCACCTAACAGGAGTACTACGCGGTTTTACTAAGTCATTCGAGTGTGATAGAAATAGAGCTCGCGAAGGTCAGAATGAGACAGACATATGGCTGTCAGTTCCGAACGATAAAAGAAGAATATTGCAGCTTGAATGGAGTCGCCAGAGTGCGAAAGAAATAGAGTTTGTAAGAGTAAGAGCGAGACAGGTGAACGACTCTGAATAATGAATGAAGAATGAAACGTAAAAGTTGATTCTAAACAATATGTAAAAGAGTTAGACCATGAGACGCACGATACCTTCTTCTCTATCCGCTTTTAATTTGTTTGTGATTATGGCCAAATCCCATGCATTTAAGGTAAATTTTACAATATGAATCACTAGGGAGGCAGCGCCTAATAGGAGAACTACCGATTTTTATTAATGAAAGTGTTAGAACGCGAAGGAAATAAAGTTCATAAAGGTTGTAATGAGATAGTCATATTAACACCGTAAGATGAATGGAAGCGAAGGTTAGTTCTAAGTTTGAATAATGTATGGAGCTGTGAAAATCGAAGAGCTTTATTGTTTTATCATCAAGTATATTATATTTTATTTGAATCCATGTATTCACTTGTGATTAAATATAGTCACCCTTTCTTTTAATGTGATCATTTAGGTAAATAGCTAAGCGATTAACCGAATAATAGAGACCAGACATGGTAAACAGCAGAGGCTTATTTAATACATTGTGAACTTTGCAGTAGTTATTTAATTTTATGTTTATTTATTTATTTATTCATATATTTGTGAACGAAGCGGTACAAGGTGTCTCTTGTTCCGTTTCAATCACCCCCAAATGTTTTTGTAAGTGGAAACTGTTAAACTGGAAAAAACATTTCAACAACCTTTCACAAATATATGAGTCTTAATTATCACTTTTAATTTATAAGCGCTCTTCCCATGAATGAAAGTTGTGGCGTGGTGAGTATTTATGCCAAAAGGTATTGACCAAAGTAACTAGAGGAATCTTCAGACTTTTCGACAGTTTGATTATGGATCATTCATCACACCACGAGGGAGCGTCGGACAGAGGAACTGGTTGTGAGACAGTCAGCTCTAATAGCACTATATCAGCTCCTCCACCCCAGTCTTGCATCTGCCTGTCGACCGGAAATGGAGCCGCCAATATACCCTCCTCCAAAGCTGGATGGTTGAGCGCGAAGCATCAGTGTACATAAAGTACGGTATCCGTCATCGTGGGCCATAAACATCCGTTAATCAACAGTCTAACCCTAAACATCCCTCCAGCACCATGGACACTAGTCCTTTGGGTGAATGTGTAGTGTAGTGACGATTTAGCATTAGCACCTTAGCATCTGCTTGGGTGGAAATCGTATAGTAATGAATTTCTGGCGCCAGCTTCAACGCTGATGTCATTGATGACTTAACCTATCACCTTCTGCACAAGAAATCCATTTGACGAGTGCTGTATCAAAGGTTAAGCGCCGATAAACCATCATAGTTGCCCACAGAACTGTTGACTTGTTATAGCCTCTCACATTGTTATGATGTTAAGTCCCTTATTTTTTCGTCAGGTCAAATGATTATGAAACCAAAACACACTCTACTCATCCTTCCTCAACCTCTTTTTCACACGCGCTATAACAAACCACCAGTCCATAAGAATAACTTAGATGTAGTGTTTTCAACGTTAAAATTAAGGTTGTTGAAAGGGACTTAATATTTCATCACTTCGATTATGTAACAAGCAACCACCCAATATTGTTCATAACAAATAATATATCTTGCTAGCTTATAAAGCCCACAAAATTATCTGCCATCTGACTGCGTTCTGTTACTGCTCCTACGAGTGTCAACACACGAAATTCCAAGTAACTTCGTTCGCTTTAGATATTTGCCCTCCTCAACTTCATTGATGACGCACCCCGGACTACTCTACGATAATTTCAAAATTCTTCATCTAATTTACACCCTAGTTTTCCTTCTTATTCTTTTTGTAAGATTATAGATATTGCCGGACGACTATCAAAACGCAACCCGGTCCGTTCCGTTTCCATACGTTATTCATCTACGTTCCGTTTTAGGCCCAGAGCGTAATTTTGATAATCGCTATTAACATCTTTCCTGATTAATTTAATTAGCAAATAATATATTTCCACCGATTTTTGGTAATCCCGGTCATTCGCTAGATTTTATTTAGGTTTTATTTCTGGCTTGCGGCCATCCGAAATGTTAAATAACGCGGGTGTGTACTGCGAGGTTACTGAGCGGCTACTACCAACTTGAGGACCAAAGACCACTTCGCTCCATTCCTTTCGTTCGCACACCATCCGACATAAGCGTAAATGGTTAGTAATTTTGCGGAATCCTAACCTTAATTTGTTTGATTCAAGTCGTGTTCAAGTGATTTGGATTAATGCCTAAGTTAGAATACACCCCCCCGTTTATGCAGTCTTTTAATTCTAGTTAATTTATTATACCCAGCTATTACAACATACTACATATATCTCCCTTTTGTTCGTATCGCTCGTATTATTTTTATTACTTTTATAGCTAATAGCAATTACTGTTACTTTTTTTTATAATTCAAAATGTATGATGTACTAGTTTCCTTAAACGTTGCGTCGTCATTTCTCCCCTTTTGTTAGGTGAATGGATAGGTAAATAACATATCCACAGCATGCTAAGTCGATAAGCGAATGAACTGTATGGTAGTATTTTAAATCTCAACCTTTTAACGCAACATTTAGTCGGTTTCGATCTAGCATCATTATTTTACATATTTATTTTACTCGCTCCAGGGCCCGATCTGCGGTGTTCGATGCCGATATCGGACCTGACGGCGTACTCTCCCTAAACGAACTTTAGGTGTTGAGATGACTCATTGACGTAGTCGATAATCGATACCTCGCTCGCATTTAATCTTAAAACACCTAGCTGTGATTTTACCAATTTAATTAATGAACACAATTAATTTGCAGATTTCTCCGTTAAACATTAGCTATATATATATTGCTTCTCATTATCTTGCGGCCCACAACCGTTTTACGTCTATTTTGTCTATGGACATATGTAGTAGTGAGAAAAAAACTTAGCGCCAATGCATTAAGTCAAGCGACTGTCATTTATTTTTATTTCGAGTGATATTCTCATTTGTCTTGAATTAACAACAAAATTACTCAAATTAAATGTACTTTGCTGTGGTAACTGTGCGGCGAAAGCTGCCCCAGCGTTTTTGTTGCAGCGTATAAAACAACACCCGGAGCCCGAATGTTGAATGTTGCATCTACTGATATCGACGATTTGTTGTTTCATAATGTTGCGGAGAAAATAAATTGTACAATAAGGAGACCATGGGACATATAAGACCTTCATGAATCGAATTTGGATAATGACCTAAACGTACTGTATAAGTAAAGTAAAAGACAGCGTCTTCAGTATACCTTTGAACACCTGACTGTCATGCTCGAGTTTGTTTCATTGTGGCCGAGTTATTTTAACCTTGAAGTTAATTAAGTAAGGACCAACAAGAACCTATCATTCCTAAGTTCCACCATCTGCTTGTTCTCACTAAGCTTAAAAGTGTATTCTTGAAAATAGCAAGAGAGGACCCGTACCCAATGGGTGAGTTGTCTTGTACCATTTATAATTTAGTATATATATTTTTATTAATACATTATTGTTCACTCATTGTTGTTTACTCCCCTCATATCTTTTGTCTGTCTTGAGCTTATTTGTAATTAAATGACCGTTTGCATTTTTTTGTTACAGGTGACTTTAATAATGGAGGAAATGGAGTATGCGGTAGGCATGTCCCTTGCAACCCGTTCTTGGCCTGACTTTATTAACAACTGTATATGCATATGACAAAGAAGAATTGTTCAATTTTCTATGATAAGCCCCTTAGGAGCATATAAAATGTATACATGTTAAGTAATTAATTTAATCACTATCGCATTCAATTATGAAATTGGGTAATTTTGTTTATTGTGCATTATTAAATCTCTTCTTCATCGCTAGAGGTATTTACAGTAATCAAATACTATTATGATCAAGTTAGATTCTTTTGGCAAATCAACAGGCACATAACTTGGCTTTCTCTTAAATACCTATTCTGCAATCCGGCCACTGCTGCCGCGTTTGTAATCAGTTTATACTAGAATTGGTCTCTCTTTTTTTTCTTTGGAAAGCCAACTATACAATAATGAATTACTGTTCCAGATCTCGTAATCCTATGATTTTAAGCGAAAAGGACCCTACCGCTGTTCTTTATGAACAAGACACACCCCCTTTTTTTTAATAATTCCGCCTAAAGTGTGGTTCATATTTTGTGTTTAAGAATAAAGTTTTGGCTTTTTACCTTTTGTATTCATCATCTCTTTTTATTCATCCCAAGCCTTATGCCTACCAAAGAAATCCCTGCAAACTAATTGATAAAAGGTTCCTCCCGTGCGCTAATACTATCCTAACAGCGAATTGCCCTGTTAAATTAATACTGAAATAAAATAGGTAAGTCAAGGTTTAGATTTAAAGTATACACCCCCCTGACTATATAACTTTATAATATAATAAACTATTACACCCCCCCGACTTTTCAACCTTATAAACCATAATATAGCTGAACTACTAAACCGCACGACTGGGCTTTCGTGGAAATCTCGCCAAAGCCCTCCCTGTCCGAGTGGAGGCCTGCGCCTAACAGCGGAACGCATATATGGCTAGTATGATGATGATGACTAATTTTACCGTCTTGTCCTAAGTCAGAGTGAATTAACCTCATACATCACCCTCAGTAATAACTAATAACACAACAATACAACAACACAACCTAAATTTACCAACTTACTGATGCCTATCGATTCGATACAATTGTACCTCTAATCATTTAGAACGTAAAATTAATTATATTTCGAATACACATACCTACAATTCGTACTTGACTGTACTTGATTCCCGGCCTACATATGGAACCCTTTTATAAATAATTATATTTTTCTCAAGCAATGTGTATCGAATGACGCTAAATATTATTACGACACGGTTCCCACAGAGTACTTTATACATACATACAACTGAACTGACGGTTTCGTGTCGGGCTATGAACCAAACTGGATGACTGTACCTACCTAACCTATACCTTTTGTTACGAATTTTTATACAGATAAACAGATTAATTTTTATTTAGTAAAATAGACATAAGCTAAACGTAGCACCCTATGAATAATAATTATTACCTTTTGTACCAAACGCGACACATTCATTATAAAAACTCGGGTTATCCAATATCTCCGAGCAACAAAAAATGTTGTTATCTAAACTAAGTTCGATTTGACTATGATGGACAATAAAAATGTACCTGTATTACATAAATAACACAGAAATTAAATTTCAACTTTTACGCTAAAACCATACAAAATAATGACAGAAAACTTATCCTTTACTACAACTTGGCTGTATGGCCGTATGCCCTTTACTTTTCTGTTTCCCTTACTAGTCTATGGATTATTAAAAACAAACAACTGTGTCTATACGACGGCGAGCCTACTCCGAATCCGAAACTCGAACATCGAAGCCCGTATAGCACTGTCCTGCTCGCTCGCGCATTAAAGACTATAAGCGTCAGAGGAACCGAATGATACGAACCGGGACCCACGAACCTCGCAGTAGCCCTGCAGGTTACCTACCTATATTTTCTTTGACTTGACTGACCTAGATTATTGACCTAATTGTTACTTTTGAAACGATTCCAAAGAAGACAAGCAATGCAATGTGCAATTCAAGTAATCTAAGTAATATTTAGTGCAAAATAACCTAGCGACTGTTATGTTTACGTCTCAGACGATGCCTACCTACTCCAAGTTAAACACATAAGGTGATAAACTATGTGATAAAAGACTGAATAACGGAGTGCAAAATTGTGTAAAATTAGTGTAATAAACTATGAACTATGAGTGAACACCGGACATGCAGTGATTTAAGTGGATAAAATTGGAAAACACAGTGATGGAACTTATTCATTATGCATATAAAATTGGAAAACACTGTGACGGAACTTAGTTAGCGGACAAAAACCGTAGTGTGTGAAAGGGTTTAGTTCTAAGCAATTATGTAAAATTCAAGTAAAAATCTACTTTACGATTGTGTATTATGTTATTTCCTTTATCAATATTAATATACCTGCCCTATAAATTATAATTTCGAACGATAAAACTACAAATAAAACCAAATCTTTACTCTCACTTCCATTCCACGGCAACACTGGCCCAAACGGTTGTTTTCGTAGAGAATACAACCGCTGGGCATTCCCTGTTTAACCTAGAGGACTACCTAATTATTTACCTACCTATAAACAGTTGAATATATATTAGTAAATTCTATAGTAAATCCTTACATTTTCTAATTAATCACCAATTTTCAACCTATTGCTAACTAATTTAACTTATAAATATTATATATCCTGGTCACGGATTATCACTGTAACTAACCCCCCCCCGATAAAATAAAAACTTTTCCCTTCTATCAATTAATCTAACTCTACTAAACTCTACTAAACTCAAAAGCTAACCTAAAGCTAACTGTTAATTTAATCAAAAGCTCCTAAGCTCAAAGCTATGACCTACCTATGTGCAGCCTACCTATATAACTAGAGCTTATGAGTCCTACTGAGATGTCTGAAACCTACTATATGATAGCGTGATGATGTGAATTGGCCATGTGATCGTCTAGTGGTTGTCTAGTGCCTAAATAAAATGATTGACCCTTCGTTGTGTCCGTCCTAGGTAACCCATACGGTACTTTTAGTGAAGAAGTAAAGATTGGTTGGTCTGAATTTAAGCTACAACTAATTATCTACCTACCTATAACGCAGCTAAGAACACATTACTAGAAAATAACTAATTTGACTAGGAATATAGAATGCTGTAGTATGTTATGGAATGCTGTTAGGGGAACAGGGGCAAGTTGTATCCATGATTACTTGAGAGGAACAAGTATAGCTATAAGGTATGACATTCTGAAATAAAGCGCATTAATAAATGCTTATGGTAGAACATAGTAAAATATCTAAGATTTAAGGAGATTAACCTAGTGATTATATAGGTCTGTGAAGTTTATTAAAATCATGACTTTTAAAACACCTAGCTATAATAACAAACCAAGATTTCTAAAATGCTAAGAAGGGAAGAACACAGGATTAGTAAAAACACAGTGTAAAATAAAAACAGTAAAATAAGCCAAATGAAAACAGTTTGATAAAACACAAACAAAATGAGAATAAGATAATGTTTCCTTTTGCTATAGTATAATGGGGATATACAGAATACTACCCACACTATAAGGATATTGTGTGAGCGATAGGTAGAACAGGAATATGGTATTATAAGTTTTCCATTTTACTTCAGCAATTGGAAATAAGCACACAGAATTAAATGGATTAGTTAAGTAAATAAAGAGCATTCTAGGGCTCAAATGCAGGATAATAAAGTTGTATATAGGTAATATACTTATGTGTCCACCAGGTGATAAAATTCATAAAGTCGGTATATACAAGTCAATTAGAAATAGCATTTGGGTTTTCCTTCCTATAATATAATGGTATGGCAAAAGTACTCTTGCTATAAATAGTTTATTTAATTGATAAATTAACCATAAGAATTTATATGATTTCTATTTAATAATAAAAGCTCACAACAACATTCCAGTGATTAGTTAGTCAATAGTATACAGCAAATTCTCATCCGCCTACCAGTTCTAATTTTTAGCTTTGTTAGTTCCACAATGGTGGAATTCTGGACTCAAGTGCAAGCTAAAATGTTGTACCTAGGTAAAGTATATAATCACAAGCGATAATGCTTGAGAGTTGTTTGTAGATGAATATATATTTTCTTTGCTATAATATATTAATGCACTAGGTGTTAGGTTTACTCTTACTATAGCTTGTATTTGAATTGATTGAATACTCATGAAGGATTATAGGATTTATTTGGAAATAATCTACATCACCAATTTCAACGATTAATTATAAGCTTGAGGTTAATGTAGAAGGGGTTAATATATATATTATATGTATATTATTGTCCCCCCCTATTACCTCCCACCTGTTTATAGACCGGGTTATAGATTTCAATTTGGGTATTCTTATCTATCAAGTAAAGGCAGATATTTTGCTATGCAGGTAAGTAGTCATTCACTACTATGGATTTATCTTAGAGAAATAGAATACCAACCAACTTAATATCTATTGGATGGAGGTAATGGTCTCCCCGTCTGTACAGTCAAACACAATATAAGTTACCCACTTTAAGAATACTGCAATTAATTATATTATTGTTTTGTAAGAATCTGTCGATAGCAGATAGTTTATACATTTACGATTTATTCAGTCTGGCTCTCAGTACATGATTAGCGTTCCCCTGTCAAGAATAGAACTTTGCTACATGCCTAGCTTTGACCAAATATAACACATAAATGTCGAGAATTTTCTTTGAATGGAATTATTAGTAGGTATCCCATAATTGTGTCAACCTCAGACATAGAAATTTTAATAAGTATTTTTTCTTTTATGTTTTCTATTAAGTCCCTAAGCACACATATATATATATATATAGCACACAACAGTAAATGAGTAAAGTTAACAAGGCGTACTTACATGACTCGTTGCACAAGATAAAGAAATACATATCTGACCTCACAGTTCCTGGTTCCTGGGTAATGGTGACCGCGGAGATTCTAGCGGGGGTTTTCGTTAGCACCGCAAGGTATCCAACCCCGAGGCTCAAATCAGACCTCACAGAATAAAGAACTAAGCTGGAAGACTAGTAGCAAAGGAACCGAAACAAAACGCATGGGTACTCCCCTAGCGACATCGGCTCCGCTACCACCCCGCCAGCTATTCACAAACACAAAAATGAAGCCTGGAGAACTAACAGCGAAAAGACCGAAACAAAACGCGTGGGTAACCCCAGCGACATCGGCCTAACACTGCCAGCCCGCCAGCTTATATACAAATAAAATCGCGTAGTTACTATGTAGATCAATTACCCAGCAGCGTAACGACCTGCACTTGAAAGAACCCAAAGTTGACTATCCGTTCCTACGAGCCGCAGCCCTTTTTATAGTTTTTTTGTGCGACAGCGTGTATTCCTGCTATAACTACATCTACCCCACCTGCTAATACTGCTAACACTCCTACATTTCCTGCTCTATAAGCACTTCCTGTTTCCCCAGCTACTAAGGCGCCAGCGCCGTTAAGAGGTTTTCTTAATATTGCTGCGCCTCCGGCCGCCTGCGTTCCCTCGTTTCCGTGCATTTCGGGCCCTTCCGCATATCGCTTCAGCTAAGTCTCGCGCATCTCGCGCGCTTTATGCTCCTACGGTTACAACTGCGCTTCCTAACATCCAAGCGTCTACAACTACAGTAGCTATTCAAGGTTTTCCTACAATTCATACGACTGCGCCTACACCTGTGTTTTAGGTTACTAAGGAGACAGAGCCGCTTAAGAGTTTTATGTAATACCGGTGTTTACGTACACAGCTAAGACTCCTACTATTGCGCGATTCCGTGCGGCAGCGCCTCCGCGCGTATACCTACACTTCCTGTTACACATACTACTGCAGCGCCAACGGCGTTTCGTGCTATGCGTTTCCGGCGTCCGGAGAGCTTAAGTAAATTCCTTCATTTCCTAGCACTCGTCCTACTGCAGAGACAGCGGCGTTTCGAGTATCGCGTTTCGAGCTACTTAACCAACAGCTACACTTCCTATTCTTTCATAGACAACGGGTCTCATGCGTTTCGTAAACTTCGAGCTTTTACTGGAACAACTGCATTTCCTATCATACAAGCGTTTAAACTACAGCTGCTGTTCAAGGTTTTCCACAATCCATACTGCAGCGCCTATACCTGTGTTTTAGACTACTAGGGAGACAGAGCCGCTTAAGAGGTTTTATGTAATACCGGCGTTTACGTACACAGCTAAGACTCCTACTACAGGCGATTCAGTGTGCAGCGCTGGCGCTAACCTACACTTCCTGTTATACATACTACTGCTGCGTCACCGGCGTTCGTGCTATGCGTTTCCGGCGTCCGAGAGCTTAGTAAATTCCTCATTTCTAGCACTCGTCCTACTGCAGAGACAGCGGCGTTTAGAGTATCGCGTTTCGAGCTACTTAACCAACAGCTACACTTCCTATTCTTTCATAGACAACGCGTTCTCATGCGTTTCGTAAACTTCGAGCTTTACTGGAACAACTGCATTTCCTATCATACAAGCTATTACTGGGACAGTAGCGACCCGAGAGTTTTCTACACTTCGCGCCCTTGCGCCTACAACCGCGTTTTCAACTCCAGGGAGACAGAAACGTTTAAGGGTTACAAGCAACTCCTACACTTTTGCAAACAGCTAGACTTGATTACTATTGCGAAATTGTTATGAGGCAGCGGTGTTACGGCACATATACGTTCCCTACTATAAATCGACGTCTCATACTATGTGTTCCGAGAGCCAGAAACGCTTAAGCCTCCTCCGCCATCTCCTAGCGTACGGACTATTACACAGGCCGTGGCGTTCTAAGCATCTAGTTTCGAGCTACTTGAACTTCAGTTATATTTCCTATTACTCCAGAGACAACGATGCCTCCGTGTTTCGTAAACCTAAGGATCTACGGCCGTAATGGCTTATTGTCAACGAGCTAATTTACAAGCTAGCTTGGCCCAAGGGTTTCTACAATTCAAGCTTCTGTGTCTCTAACTGTGTCTTCGACTACCAGGGAGACAGAACCGCCTAAAGGGTTACAGTTAATTTCTTACACTTCTTCATACAGCTAGTCTTTTATACTATACGCGTAATACTATGCACGCGGCGCCTAACTTACATATACGCCTCCTGCCTCAAGTCCAACTACTGTGTCTCCAGTGGCCCACGCGATGCGTTTCCATCTACTAGGCCGCCAAACATTTACCTCCGTTTCCTATTGTATGTCCCACTACAGCGGTTACGACGTTCAAGGCACTCCTTTCGAGCTGCCCAAACGTCAACTTATCTCCTACCCTCCAGAGACAGCGGCGCTTTATATATTAAATGCAACTTCGCCTTTACCACCGCAACTGTATTTCCTACGATATTAACTATTTAATCGTTAGCTGGCGTGTTGTGCCTCATACAATACGAGCCCTAAGCTGCTGCGTTTTTAGCATTAGAAAGAAGGTAAACGATCTTGACGTGTCTTTTTATTGAAAAACACTTTAGAAAAATAAGTCACAGCAAATATAACAGTTTCTTATCTTTTTCTTTCTATTGCAGAGGTTTTGTTTTGTTTTGTGGTGGTAGTATTGTACGTACATTGGTTTGAATAATTTTTAACGCTTCTATCTAATTTAATGCAAGCGGCAAGTTGTCGTTCACTTGTGGTATTTAGGGGGAGGCCTCTGTTCAGCAGTGGAGCGTCTTCCGGCTGATGATGATGATGATCAAAATTTATATTTTTTTACGATCAGAAAGTGTTGCTACTCTTGCTACGCGGCTTATCCGCCATTGTATGTTTCTTGTGCACCATCTGCTCGAATCGCTACCACCTCTACCTCTTGTTACCTCTATTGGTAACAATTTACAACTCAACTACGTAGGCCTCCGATGTAGAATCCGATTTGTAATACATTGCGCGTGTTGCTAACCAACTATGTGCGGTGAGCAATGCTACAGTGCAATGAACAGTATAATCGGTCCCAGCGCCGCCGGTCTCTTGTATGCATTAATAACAGGCTATGAAAATTATAAATATTGCCACAGAAAACAAGACACAACTACAAAAATAAAATAATTAGGACACTTAAGCAAGTGGCAATGGGCTCAGGCTCAGCATAAATAAGCTGCAAGCAAAAACTTGCATCGCTGATTTTCAGCCTGCGCCACTATATATATATACTAGGAAAATGGTTTTTTCCGTTTAAAAATGTAGATAAAAGCACACAAAATCAGTAATGCCCGGTTCACATTATTCCAGTAAAACCGTTCCAGTAGCATGACACTGCGGTGCTCGATCGATCTTGTGTAACTCGTTTGGATTGTGACCCCGCAATGTATCGCTACAGGCACGATTTTACTGGAATAATGTGTGTCATGCATACTCATAAAAACAATCAATTACAAAAAAGGAGCAATAATGAACTGCGCCACTACTCTTCAAATTTAGGGAATTAAAAACAATTATTGTTAACCATTAAGATAAACGAACACATGTATCCTAAATTAAATTCAACAAACGTTTCTAGCTTTTACGACTGCAAAACTAGTTAGTTACGCCACGAACCGTGACACATGAAACACGTTTTCAGTGCTAAGTTTTGCTCCAGTTTGATACCAGATTGTGCATTTCACAAAGCGAAAGTCTGAAAGCAACTAATGTGAAGTAGCGAGCATAAGGTTAATGGAAAACGGCTCGTCAGTTTTGCTTTTTCCTCGAGCATAAGGTTAATAAAATAATAATAATGAGTTTTGCTCCTGAGTCCAGCACAGGAATGCCTGAGCGAGCTCAGGAAGCTCAACAATACCGAGTTTCCTAGAAATAAAAGCCTGAAATGGATAAGCTCGCCTTTGTGGATGTATCTCAACATTTGTCAATTGTGTTTGTTTCTCTATTTTTGTTACAATAAGGAGTTTATACTCATGCGTACATAAGATCGAACATTCACCCCGAAAACCACCACTCGTTAAATTTCATCAAAATCGTTAGAGCCGTTTCCGAAATTCCAGAATAAATTAAATAATTGCTGTTTAGAAAGTTTTACAATAGATAAATTAGATAAAGTTAGGAAGGGATGTACCTATAGAAATTTAATTAAATGAAAAGAAATTTAATTTGCGTAAATTATTATATGGCCTTTCACATTTTGTGAACAATTTTTTTTTTTTTTTTATATTGACAATTTCATTATTTCACTACTCATTTGATTGTTGTTTCTTTTTACTGAATTTGATATTAAAATTTTAATTTTAATTCCACATTAATGGATACTATTTTATTTGTTACATTTAACAGCTATTTGTGTCATGATGTATTTTTTAGAAATTAGTGAATATATCTATCAACGTCAAGTGGGTAATGCGGTACTCATTCAAAAGTACACTACTTACAAACTTTCAATAGTTGCAATCCAACTCGTCCTATTTATTTCTTGCATGAACTTAGTTCAATTAACAGCTTTTGACTATCCATCTCTCTTTACTTTGGACATTTGGAGGATATGAAGGCAGCAAACCTTATGGCTAAGATTCTGTGCTCATCGGATGCTGTATACCGCTAATGACAAGACAGTAAATGCATTAGGGTGTCATGCTTCGTTAACTAATCATCAGCATCATGTCAGCCTATTATCGTTCCGCTGCTAAGCACAGGCCTCCTATTAAAATGAGAAACTTCGCAAACGCCATTGAATTGCTTCGTAGGTTTCTGCTAGTTTCCTCACGATGTTTTCCTTCGTTGTAAAGCTTGTGGTTAATCATCTTAAATTTTGTAAAACTCAGAGGTCAAGGTCTGAGGAGCAAATAATCCTCTGCTAGAGAGGCCAGAAGTCAAACCATCAGGCTAGGCTTTTTTTCCTAGTATAGACTTTACTCGTAACTATTAAAGACTATAGACAAAATTTACCTTAACTACTGTCTATCGAAGCACTTTTTCTTTAGCTTGACACTTGGCTTTAGCATTTTCCACGCCAGTTCCGCGAGTGATAATAGAGCCCCTCTCTCAGACATGAAATTTGAAAAATATTTTCCACCTACGTTACGTCAAGAGCTGGAAGTTTTCAATGGCTATAAAACTAGATGCATACTCGTGACGTAGGTTACAACGGTAAAACGCTGAGAAATAAGAAAATATTGGAACACGTTGAAGTTTAAAAGGTTTTTCCCTCGTGTTATTAGTTTTCTCTTGAATTTACGGCCCTTGTAAGTGTAGAATATTGTTTCACATTTTCTTGCTAACGGCGTTATTACTTATGTGTAGTTTGTAACTTTATTTATTGGTTTGTTTGCCAGGTGATGTGCGTTCAATATTGGCCTCCGAACAAAGAAAAAGACGAGACGTATGGTGACATCAGCGTGGGCATCGTGCAAGAAGAAGAGCTTGCTAACTTCCATATACGCACTTTCAGACTCTACAAGAGTGAAAAAAACGTAAGCATCTTATTGTACACTAACTCAATATGACGTAGCCGAAAAGACTACCTTGTGGTACCCCACAATTCCGCGCAACAATTGGTAACCTAATTATATTTATATCATTCCTCACATGATGTTTTCAAATTGTTAGTGTGGGTCAGAATAATACTACATATAAAAGCTTAAATAATTATAATTTACTAGCCCTTACCCGCGACTCCGTCCGCGTAGAATTCGGTTATCGCTATTCCGCGGGAACTATGCAATTTTCCGAGAAAAAAACTATTCTATGTCCTTCTCCAGGACTCAAAATATCTGTAAACCTAATTTTATCTAAATCGGTTCAGCGGTTAGACGTGATTGAGTAACAAACATCCAAACATCTTCACAAACTTTCACATTTATAATATTATTTAGTAGGATTTATTGGCATAGAATATGGTTACATACTCGTCATATGGATGTTATACAAATTGCTGTTAGGCATATTCTGTGCACATGCAACATAGGTACAAATATCAAATATTTATCTGATAGGTCTGATAGTTTAAGGTTACATATTTTAATGTCAAACTGGTTTAGTACAGAAAAAAATGGTTGTCAGTAGGAATACAAAAAATATTAATGTCAATATGAATATAATTATTATTTATTCGAAAAAAACATTTGCTTTCTTTGTCAAATGGTGCTGATGCCTACATCAACAAATGATACTTGCTGAAGGCATTTTTTTTTAAATGGATGAAGCAAAATGAATCAAAAGCGCAGATTAAAGTTAAAGCAATTTTAACTGCAACTTTCGGCAACAAAGCTTTCTATGGCGCTGAACTCCGTGTTCTCGTATATTTTCCACCACTAAACTACGACGCGACGGTTCGCTCATCGCTTGGCGGAGTCGGGATTTTTCATTAAAACTGTCGCTCCCGCTGTAATTGTCCTTTTTAGCGCTTTGAGAGTAACTTATTTAGCTTTTTTTTGGCGTTTGAGAAGAATTTTATGTTCTGAAATATAGTCGCAGTTGTATTTCTATGTGATTGGATGAGTTAACAAGGAAGCTGATAGTGATATTGATGTGATCGACATATCTGAGACTAGGATTTTTACTGTAAAAGTAAACAAAGAACTTTTTCTTAATGCGTCAGGTACAATTAACTTCTTCTGTCAATTTCGGGGTCCTAAATTATCTAAGACTAAGGATGTTCCTGCTGACTGTCTCATCAATTACAGCATTTAGTTAGTTGCACAACCAATCAGTATAGTGGAATTTGTACCTATCTCATTGTTAAGCAATTAATTAATTAATTAATTTCATTATTGTCTGTTAATTTCATTACGAGGGGCATTAAGGCGGCATTTTCAAAAATCTTACAGATGTCGACTCAACGATATTGATAATTTAATTTATGTAGCTGTCTTTTTAATAACTGTGGCACACGAATTAAGGTAGGCTTCTAGTTTATAGCGTATACACATTTGAAAATGCCGGCTTTTACAAGGGACATGACTCGCTTGACAGACTAACAGTAACTCACGTGTTAGATAGATCGCGTCTCCATTGATATGGCTTAAAGCATTTGGAGGTACTCAGGTGGTGGTGGAAGAGCGGTTCATCCTCCAGTTCCACTACACGCAGTGGCACTCTCACACGTGCCCGTTCAGCAACGCGCTGCTGGAGTTCCGGCGGCGCGTGCGTGCCGTGGTGGGCCGGCGGCTCGCGACCAACCCCGCCGCTGGGCCCATGGTCGTGCATTGCAAGTAAGTGTTTATTCTTATACAGACACCCATTATACTTCTTTATACAGAACTGGCTACAGATAGGCGTAACAACTTTTTCTTCTGTTACCAGGCTTTTTAATGTCTATCAAAATGTGTTAAGCCCGGTTTAGACCTGCAAGAAAAATCGTGCAGTTGCACTACATTGCGAGGCCGTAAAGCCAATGAGTTTGTAATGGTTAATCGAGCGCCACAATGTAATGCAACTTGCACGACTATTCTTGCAGATCTAAACTGGGAATTACGAACTAATATTATATTGGCTGATAGAAACTCCCGACAAAGAGTTTTATGGAGAGTTTCTATCTGGCCATTTAAGTCTACGGGTGAAGCTGCTTACGGAAGGTAATTTTGCTACATTTGAGAACGAAGAAAAAAAACAGGATATTTTTCTACCAAAATTTAATTTATCAGTTATAAAATTATTGCCGTACGTAAGTAGATACGTAGGTTTAAGTAGATACCAATTAATTCTATGGGTTTATTTTTTTAAGCTCTAATGACATGAAACTCCATTCAAGACTTTTTCTTACACAGCGACTAATTCTGCCGCCATCACGACGCGTCCTTATAAATAATCAATGATTTCAATGTTTATTTTAGCGACGGAGGGGGGCGTTCCGGAGTATATTTAGCTATAGATGCCAACCTCGAGTTGGCTGAAGAAGAAGACTGCTTTGATGTTTTCGGGTTTCTGAAGAAACTCAGACAATCACGAAAAGGCCTTATAGAAAATGAGGTAAGGATTATTTTCTTTAAATGACATGAAGAGCGTTAGTTTTGACCCTGTGTTTCGTCCCTGTTTAGGATGTGCTATTGTTTTGACATACCTATTTATTGTTACGACAATTTGTAGCTTTTGATTGCGTTAACTTTGAAGTTTGACCTGAATATTTTCGTTTCTTTCCTTTGCGGTAGGTACGGAACCTACCTAGTGAAAATACATAGGTACTGACACATGGATGCACAGAAAAAAAAACAGAAAAAGAGACCAGCGCTTCGAATCGAACCCAGGTCCTCAGTATTCCGTGCTGCGTGCCATACCCCTACACCACCACTGGACAAAAGTCTAGACACAAATTTTCTCCCATGCACCACACATTTCAGCCTGTTTTTTTTCTTTTTTAGCCACTAATGCTAAGGACCTGGGTTCGATTCCCAGCGCTGGTCTCTTTTTCTGGGTTTTTTCTGTGAATCCATGTTTCAGTATGTATTTTCATTGGATTTCACGGGATGACCGTAAAAGCAACAAATTCGAAGTTGAAATAAAAAATACAAAAAGACTCCAAAAACCAATCTTTTCAGGTGTAGTATACAGTTATTGTCAGGGAGTAGATCCACTGGGTTCCGTTAGAAACTTCGATTTTGTTTTTAGGAACAATACAAATTCGTGTACGACACGTTAGAAGAGCACGTGGTATGCGGTATCTCCTGGTTCCCAGTGTCGGAACTGTCACAAAGACTGAAGCAGAAGTCGCAACGGGAGCTCGTGACCAAGCTCAATGAGTACCAGCGGGAGTACCAGCAGATTTGCAAGCAGACCCCCAGGTTCACCATCGGGGACTGTGCGGGAGGCCACAGAGGGGACAATCGGGAGAAGAACAGGGATGTTTTAGTTGTTCCTCGTGAGTAAAATTTTATTTAATTGTAAATTAAATTTTATTATGATCATCATCATCCTAGAATGAGAAGGCTTGGGCCGTAGTTCCCACGCGGGCCCAGTGCAGATTGAGAACTTCCTCCGAAGGAATTCAATGGTGTGTGCAGGCTTCCTCACGATGTTTTCCTTCGCCGTAAAGCTCGTGGTAAATTCAAATGTAATTTCGCACATGAATTTCGAAAAAGTCAGAGGTGCGAGCCGGGGTTTGCACCAACGATCCTCTGCTTAGGCCATAGATCAAACCACTAGGCCATCTTATCTCCTACCTCTCTCATCTTATTACCTAGTGTATTTTGTCATTAGTTTGCAATCATATTAAAATTAAATAAAATAAAAGTGGCAATTAATTCGTTTAAAAACATACCTAGTTTGGTTTCATTTACAGGCACATGAGGTACACTTATTAAAAAAACCGTTTTGTTGCAGCTGATAACTTTCGTCCCTATCTGACGTCATTTCAAGGCAACAGTTCACGAATTATATCAACGCTGTGTTCGTAGACGTAAGTGTATTAAACTATTTC
>NW_027413078.1:22737-27285 GCF_025370935.1 Choristoneura fumiferana
GTCAATTGGTGCCAAGTGTCCCGTGATATTTATTTATTTATATTTCAAGATAGTATACCTATACTGTATGAGGTCAAACAAACGTAAAGTGACTATTGACTAGTAGGTAAAGATAAATGAATACAGCCAAAGTGCCAAAAATATGTCATCATCATCCCAGCCTATATACGTCCCACTGCAGGGCACAGGCCTCCCCTCAGAATGAGAGGGCTTGGGCCATAGTTCCCACGCGGGCCCAGTGCGGATTGGGAACTTCACACACACCATTGAATTGCTTCGCAGGTTTGTGCAGGTTTCCTCACGATGTTTTCCTTCACCGCAAAGCTCGTGGTAAATTTCAAATGTAACTCCGCACATGAATTTCGAAAAACTCAGAGGTGCGAGCCGGGGTTTGAACCCACGACCCTCTGCTTGAGAGGCGATAGGTCAAACCACTAGGCCACCACGGCTTAATCCAAAAATATGTATACGACATTAATGTTCAGACAATGAAGTCCTGTATACATATTTTTGGCACTTTGGCTGTATTCATATCTTTGTTGCTGACTGTACTAGTCAATAGTCACTTTACGTTTACGGGAGGTACACTATAAACATTTTTTCTGTTTCATATTTTTGTACCATTTGCTCCAGCTGGCGCTGCCAAAAGCGTAGTTAGCGGTGTCGGCAATTTTTGAAAAAATATTAGTTTTCCTTGTAAAAATATACAATTTTACTCGAAATTGTGATGAAAAACATTGTATCAAAGTCAAAGTCAAAGTCAAAATATCTTTATTCAATTTAGGCTATAACAAGCACTTATGAATGTCAAAAAAAAAAACTACCACCGGTTCGGAAAAACCTCTGCTGAGAAGAATCCGGCAAGAAACTCAACGAGGTATATATATTTTTTTTTAAAACAGATTTACAATATTATTAAATGATATGTATACATCACAAGTATTTAACACAACTTTATTTTTAACACAGTAGGTTCGCTATTTGAAGGGATCGCTAATGCGGTATGCTAGTGCGTATGTCGCACGGGTGGTACTAGAATTACGAACATCGACTCATTAAAGCCCTCAGTCTTCGACTTCGGGCTTCTAATAGACTCTCGTTCGTAATTCCTTATTTACCGCCCTTAAGACACAATGTACTATTGTTGCGTTGCCAGGAGTCGTGCCGGCAGCGCGGCGTGATGCTGGGACAAGCTAAACAGCTGCACGAGTTCCTGCGCAACCTGAGCCACGAGCGCGAGTGGATCACGCTCAAGATGCAAACCGCCAGCGACCAGAACTACAGGTGACGACCGCTTTACCTACCTAGGTTATCCCAGTAATATTATAAATGCGAAAGTTTCCGAGACTGTTTGTTTGTTTCCGCCGAATGGTGATGTCGCAGAATAGTTATTTTCACACCTCTCCTTCAGAAAAGTAACTTTTCGTTCCTGACGAGGGAGCAAAGTGCAACTTTTCTGTTCAAGGCTGCCATTTTTTTAAGTTTGATAATTGTAAAGCCACGCCATTTTCTATGCTGGTTGTTCTTTAATAATATTTAGAATTGTTTTTTTTTTCAAGTTTCTTAAAGTTGTATGAGCCACTCGGTAGCAAAATTATTTTCATCTTGGGCGTTAACACTTGAATCCCTCATTTACGCTCAGGATTCTACTTTAGAATCCCTCGCTACGCTCAGGATTCTACAATAGAATCCTTCGCTACATTCTGGATTCAATGTGCGCCCTCTAGGGATTGCAAAAACCGGTGAAAACCAAAAACCGGTTAATAACCGCCTCGACGGATTCAAAACCGGTTAACCGGTTTTTAACCGGTTTTTTGCAAACTATTTGAAATTGAAGTAATAGACGATAATTTTACTATTCTTGGTTGCTATTGGTGTTAACGGCGTATTTTTGAGATTTAAATAAGTATTTAAACATACTCTGTACTAATAGGGGAAGGTGGGTTACGATGGATCATTCGGTATCATTTTATGTGTATTACACGCATGCTCGTGAGTGGTTTCGACGTTGTTGCTCTTACTCTCCCCGCTTGCCAAACTAGTCATCGTCTCAGTATCGAAACGAGAGGTAATGTTGCAGTGCACCTAGTAAGTACAAAAGTATATTTTTAAGTTCTATATAAATAAAATTACAGTACCTTTCAAAAGTTTAAGTTCACTCTGTGATTTCGGTTGAATGAAGTTTTAACTCAAGTCTTTTATTACAAGTAAAAACAAAGCTAACCCACTAATATAAAACCACAATACAAATAAAATATCAGTTAAAATTCGTTTTTCGGATGGAAAAGCGTGAAGTTGCAAAATGTTATGATAGTTTCATATCCATTATGCCATTGACTCTCACGAGATCACCAACTTTATCACCCGCAAAGCATCCCCAGACCATAACTGACCCTCCACCGTCCTTCACTGTTGGCATCACGCATAGTTTTGCCTTTCGTTCGCCTTCTTGTCGTCGAATGTATTTGACGACGTCTCCCCCCAAAAATTGCAATTTTGATTCGTCGTAAAATAAAACTTTAGACCACTGCTCAGGCGTCCAATCTTTGTTTTTTCGAGCCCATTACCCACTTACCCTTTTACCCATATTCTGTTTACGTAACAAAGGTTTTTTTTTGGCAGCAATACGACCATTATTAGGCCATAGTTTCACCACCATCGAAACTGATACTGGCTGATGGTGGCGTTGAGTTCTTCGCGAATTTCTGGAGCAGTTCGAGTTCGTTGGCGTTTGCTCTGGACGTAAATAAATTTGTCTTCGCTTTTTGACGTGACTTGGCGTACCTGAATGAAATCAACTGGAATTAAGACCTCGTTTTCGTTTCAAAGCACTTATGACAGCAGTTTGGGAAACCTTCATTTTTCAGCAATTTTTCGTGTCGTGTACCCTTCATTGGACAGAACTACAATAACAGCAAGAGTTTCGACACTCAGATCGGCTTTGAGGACCCATTTTTAATAATTGCGGACTTTATTAAATCTCATAGGAAATACAAAAAATATCCTTTAAACGCATCATATGTGCGAATTACAATATAACAATTCCTCGAAGAAGTATTTATTTTGTTATTGGGTAGTCATGGACCCAATTAAACGTCTAAAATTCAAAGTATATGCTTTATTTGAAATTTGAATATAATTTAATATGAAAACCTAATTTCACAGAGTGAACTTGAACTTTTGACCGGTAGTGTAGCTTCAGCAATGTAAATTTTTCATGTGGCTCGTATATTTTATCAGCACGTTAGTGAAATAATTTAATTAAAAAGATGAACAAACTTCTTGCATGTCCACTACACGAAGAAATACGAGTAGGTATGTATTCTTGTTTTTTACAAATAAAAATACGTTTAAACGCTATATTCGTCGTTTTATAATCTGAAGAATATTCTGGGGTATCTATTTTAGGCAATTTACAGCTTTTTAAGGACTATTTACAATTCGGTTAATAACCGGCGAAAGTTATAAAAAACCGGTTTTTAACCGAGGTCGAAAAGTCTCGGTTAACCGGTTTTTCGGTTAACCGGTTAACCGGTTTGCAAACCCTAGCGCCCTCGCCGTAAATACACCATTTGCTCCCTTGTGACACAATAGTTATTTGTGACACAAAAGTGTTAACGCCCAAGATGAAAAATAATTTTCCTCTCGAGTCGCTCATACAACTTTTCACACCGAGCATTAAGAAACTTGAAAAAAAAATCAAAATATTATTAAAGAACAACCAGCATAGAAAATAGCGTGGCTTTACAATTATCAACTTCAAAAAATGGCATTAAGCCTTGAACAGAAAAGTTGCACTTTGCTCCCTCTCGTCAGGGAGGAAAAGTTACTTTTCTGAAAGAGAGGTGTGAAAACTTTATTTTGGCATAATTTGTAATAGAAATAAAAATAGAACTAAAAATAATTAACTTACTAATCCTAAAAATCGGTTATACTTGCTAAATCGCGTACCAGGGCTTAAAAGTACGTCCACCTTCTCATACCAGGTGCAGAAACCAGGTATCAAAATACTTTCAAAGTATTTTCTGTCCAACGCAACGAGTCGAATACTTGCTTCCTTGCAAGTTTAAATTAAACCTTGTTGTTATACAGATAAGATTCAAAATATTCCAATCAAGACGTAAAATACTTTGAAAGTATTTTATTTCACGTATAAGCACAATCTGAACCTTATGTGTATAGAGCCTGGCCAAGCTAAGTCTGCAACGGAATAATTTGGCAACACTGTATTTTAACGTCAAATCACGTACATAATATGCGTTACATTTGCAGTGTTACCATATTATTCTCTGCAGAGTTAGCTTGGCTAGGCTCTATGAATATAACATAAAATTATGTATAATTTTGCTTTGAAGGGACAGTATACTTTAATGGAAAAATACTTTCAAGTCTTGCAAGTATATCGGGTCGGTACCTGGTTGGTATACTTGCAAGGAAATACCTGGTATCAAAACCTGGTAACGTAAATACGCACCATCTCTAAACATAGAAAGAAAAAAAAAAAATACATTTATTCACAACACAAGACAACAATATTATTAGGTACAA
>NW_027413079.1:0-22295 GCF_025370935.1 Choristoneura fumiferana
TGAAAAACACATTCTCTCAGCACATCCTCGCACATCTCTGGTGGGAAACGCAGCCTTAATTCTTGACTTGACGAAATCTCAGAGGCTAATGTTTTCATATTTCTATTAAATAGCCCAACACACAGTATATCGCCGTAAAACGAGCTTTCCCCGACGAAAGTTACAATTGGAGAGCGCGGGGCTGCGGGCATATAACGCGCGTGCGCAATGGAAACGTAATTGTAGCTCTATGCCGCGTTGTAATCCTTACATTCATTAATTTATTTTACTTGCAGAATCATATTGGGACCAGCCATTGGCTCAAATGTGCTACAGCGTAGCAATAACAACCAGTGAGGAAACTTGGTCGAAAGTCTCTACCTCTACGTTTTCCCAACATTAATGTGCAGCAGGGCTACTAACGAAACTCGAAACTTGAAGTTCGTATCGTACCGTCCCTCTCGCTCTCGTATTAAATAGTATAGTGTCAGAGGGACCGCACGACACGAACTTCAAGTTTCGAGTTTCGTAGTAGCCCTGCAGGCCTTAGGTATACTAGGAAGTGCAAAATTCGAACTTCGTATCTTACCGTCCTGCTGATGCTAATATTATTTAATACGAGAGTGAAAGGGACGGTACGATACGAACTTCGATTTTTGAATTTCGTAGTAAATAGCCCCGGGGTCCCATTTCGTCCAAACCAGTTTTGCCAACTTAGTGACTTACCCCCTTATTCATAAAACTTAACAAGCCTATGTTAACTAACAAATGCTTTGTCCCTTTCTAACAAATACAAATGTCGAAGTGACAGATAAGGACAAACGAATTTTAGCGGCATTTTAACTAAAATAGGTTTGATTGTCGTTTATGAATAGGGGGTTAATCGCTAAATCGGGTGTTTTTTGGGATAACGCCAGATGTTTTTAAATAGTGTTTCATGTTTATTTTTGTCAGTTTTTTATACAAATAGCGGGAATTGGAATAAATTATTCACCTTATTGGTGATTCTATGCCAAATTTCTAGCGACTTCTGAAAGATGAGTGGCGACACCGTCTTCAGTGCGCGCCGGGGCTCGGCAGGAGATGGCGAGTATATCCACTATTAGGAACTAGGTCCTCACTAAAACAAAAAAAAAGTTTACCGAACGCAATTGAACTCACACGATCGGAATTTTCTCAAATATCGAACGTCCTTTAGTCCAATCACCCCCTAACTGCCACACAAGTTCATTGACACTTCCTCAAACTCAATTGTAAAGCCCATTGCGTACGCTATGCAATGCGGTCAGATTCCACAAAACAATTCAACAATCCGCCTATCCCGTAGCATTAGGCTACATATAACCTATACTGAGTGCAACATAACTTTGCCGGCGTGACTTACCTACATGCAAGATGTAACAGTGGAGTGGAATCACTGTCAACAATAACATTACACTAACAACTCACTTACTTGTAATGGTGTGTGACCAATTGCATGGTGGCAACGTTTACGCCGAATAATTTTGGATCGTTAGAGCGGGGCTTATATACTAGAAGATACAGTCAGCACCAATATCTCACACAACAAAGCGTGCATACATATCAGCTACGACTATTACAGGGCCAGTGGAATGTGACAGATATTTTTACACGTTCCGCCGTAGCAGATATTTATGCAGGTGACTGTACACAAACATGTATGGCGTACAATGGATGTCTTATAAGAATGGGGAACTTTTGGAACTAATCTTAAAAGTACAAAGAACCCTTTTAAAGGTTCCGTACCTCAAAAGGAAATTACGGAACCCTTATAGGATATATTTGTTGTCCGTCGGTCAAAACTCCATTATGCTGATTTGAGACTATTTTGTGACTAAATACTAGTAATGAACTACTCCTTAGAGCTCCCACCAGGTGACTGACGACATCGCGAGAGTTGCGGATACCCGGTGGATGCAAGTGGCGAGTTGTTGTTCATTGTGGCGTTCTACGGGAGGCCTTTATTCAGAAGGACGTCTTCCGGCTTTTTTTCTAGCAGTTGAGTTCTTGTGTCAGCGTTTTAAAGACACTTTTTACGGACTCCACTTGTAACACCCAGCACAAAACGTGTACTTAAGCAAATTGTAGTTAAACCAACCGTAGGAACGCTATTACGAAACAACTTTCTTTGCTGGGCTAGGTATGCAGTGTTTCCGACGAGGCGTTGTACCTTTGAAATGGCAAAATGCTCTTTCAATAGGTACTTACCTAGTTTTCTAACTCAATTCTGCCTACTAAAAACTATTAACCAAAATCTAAATTTATAATAGTCAATTTTTTTTTATTCGACTGGATGGCAACGAGCAAGTGGGTCTCCTGATGGTAAGAGATCACCACCGCCCATAGACAACTGCAACACCAGGGTATTGCAGATGCGTTGCCAACCTAGAGGCCTAAGATGGAATACCTCAAGTGCCAGTTATTTCACCGGCTGTCTTACTCTCCACGCCGAAACACAACAGTGCAAGCACTGCTGCTTCACGGCAGGATTAGCGAGCAAGATGGTGGTAGCAATCCGGGCGGATCTTGCACAAGGTCCTACCACCTGCAAATTATATATTAGTTTAAATCTAACCAACAGCGAACGAAAAAAACAGGATGCTTTTTTCGTTCACTGTTAACCAATGATCGCTGTTATTTTTCTATGAAAAGCAGGTATAAAGTAAAATCACAGATTTCAATTAATGTGATGCCAAACGAACGTAATTTTGATTAATTTTTTTTGGTTGATATAAATTCAAATTCAAATTCAAAATTCAAATGATTTATTCAGTAAATAGGCCGCAATGGGCACTTTTACACGTCATTTTTTTAAACTACCAGCGCTTTCGGAAAGACCATCATTGCCAAGAAGAATGCGCCGCAAGAAACTTGGCAGAAAGTCATTTTTTCATAAAAATATAATTACAAATAAAATACTTAAAAACGATATTATACAATTAAAGAAAAAAAAATACAAAAAATAATAATAAAAGAAATACAGGGATGTATGGGGTCCCTTAGTTAAAATACTAAACACTAACTATATCTACGTTCAGTGGAAGTGTAGAATGCTTCCACCGTCATAAATTTTAAAATAATAATAACAATAATTTAGTTCTGAAATATACATTTCAGGTCAAGTAACCATTAAGCTTTTGGATTTCGAAGGCAAGTTCACGTCTGCCGCCCCCAAAGTTAGCTCACACGCACTCATGTCATGCTCTGAAAGCAGAGCGGTACCGAGGGCATGATATTGCTTCCGTTCCCATAAGCTCTATGGGATCGTCTTGGTAACTTCGACGTCGCGAGCCTGTGACTAGAATTTAAACTAAAAATATAAAAGTTTAAAATCCATAAGCTTAACAATATACAGCCTTAAACATAACAAGGGGATGTATAAAGTCCCTGAGTTAATAATAAAATTATTATACAGCAAGGGGATGTATGAAGTCCCTATGTTAATAATAAAATTACTAATCTAAATAATTCAGAGATGTATATAGTCTCTAAATGTCAAAGTAAACTAATTAAATTAATTAAATTATACAATCTTCAGAGGTGTAAAAAGCCTCCAAGGTCAAAAACTAATAATAATTATTAAAATAAAGAAATGGAGATGTATAAGGTCTCCAAATGTCAAACTAATAAATATTATAAATTAAATTCTGCAACGCGGACAACGGCAACAGAACCAGAAACTAGACACGAAATGCGCCGGGACACTGCCAAGTCACACTTCACAACACTATACAATACAAATACACCGACATAAACACACACACACACACACACACACGCGCGCGCACACACACAAATACGAGTACATCACATCACACATCAACATCCCAATTTGTCATCGGCTTTCAGTTTTGGCCATGTCGCATCATCACATAAGTACTCCTCAACTTTATAGTAAGCTTTCTTCAGGAGTGCACTCTTTATGTATTCTTTAAAAGAGTTGTGTGGCAATTTCCATGCTTCTACAGGAACTTTATTGTAAAATCTCACGCAGTTTCCCACAAAAGATTTGCTTACTTTCCGTAGACGGAATTTAGGAACTGCAAGCTTGTGCTTATTACGAGTATTGATATCATGTACGTCTGACACTTTCTTAAAGGACTCGATATTCTTGTGTGTATACAATATCACATCATGTACGTACTGTGAAGCTACTGTGAGGATGTTTATCTCCTTAAAGCGTTCTCTAAGTGAATCTCGGGAGCCAAGGTTGTAGATCGACCGGACTGCCCTCTTCTGTAAAATGAAGATAGTTTCTATGTCGGCTGCCTTGCCCCAAATCAGCATACCGTAGGACATTATGCTGTGAAAATAACTGAAATAAACTAGCCGGGCAGTTTCAACGTTGGTAAATTGTCTGATTCTTCGTACAGCATAGGCGGCAGAGCTCAATCTACCAGCAAGACCAGAAATATGCGGGCTCCATTGTAAATTACGATCCAACGTAAGACCAAGAAAAACAGTCTCATGCACAAGTTTCAGATTCTCTCCGTTTAAGGAAATAGTTGTTTCAAACTGTCTCACATTAGGCAACGAAAATTTTATACACTTAGTTTTAGCTGCATTTAGTAACAAATTGTTAGCAGTGAACCAGTTCAGCGCCTCTGCTAAAGTTTCATTGATGTGGGTTGGATTTTCTTGTTGCCTGTTTACTTTGAATATCAAAGAAGTATCATCTGCAAACAATACTATGTTGCATTTCTGTTCTAGCAAGTGGGGCAGGTCATTTATATATACTAGAAAGAGAAATGGACCCAAAATGGAGCCTTGTGGAACTCCAAGCTTCACCGCTGAGCCAGCTGACTGCGTTCTATTTATGTCCACTTTTTGAATTCTTTGGCTGAGATAAGACTTAACAAGGTCTAGTGCTTTAGCTGAAAGTCCATAGTGTTGAAGTTTGCGGATAAGCGTCTCATGCTCCACGCAATCGAAGGCCTTGGAGAGGTCGCAAAATATTCCTATTGCATCTTGCGAATTTTCCCATGCATCATAAATGTACTTCATGAGACTTGCAGCTGCATCTGTTGTTGAACGGCCTTTTGTGAAACCGAATTGCTGGCTGTGTAGTAGGTTGTTTACATTGAAGTGACGAAGCAACTGGTTAAGCATGATCTTTTCAAACACTTTACTCAGCACAGGGAGCACAGATATCGGACGAAAGTTGCCAGGATCAGATGAGCTCCCAGCTTTAAACAATGGAATCACTTTGCTATATTTCATTAAGTCCGGGAACACACCATCATCAATGCACTTATTAAATATGACGGCTAGGTACGGTGCCACAATATGGATGACAGATTGCATAACTCGAACAGAAATACCCCAAAGATCCTCCGTATTCTTCAGTTTTAAAGATTTAAAAGTCTTTATAATTTCTTCAGAGTTAGTATGTTGAAAATCAAAATTCAGACGTTTATCCTTCGCAATTTCATTTAGATAAGAACTAGCCAGCACAGTGGAAGACTTTAGATCGCGAGTCGTATTTACAGCAATATCTGAGAAAAAATTTTCAAAAGCACCCGCCACTTCTAAATCTGAAGTCAATATTCTATCATCCACTTTTAATTGGAATTGACAATTACGGGGCTTAGATTTACCTGTTTCTGAATTTATTACATTCCATACAGCTTTTACTTTATTTTCAGCGGATTTAACTTTATTACTAAGATAATCAGCTTTGGCAGCTATACATACTTTTTTAAATAATTTGGAATATTTTCTAACGTAGTCTAAAAACGAGGGGTCTTGACTGTGGCTTTTCATTTCATAAAGTTCGTAAAGCCTAGTTCTACTCTTATGTATTCCGACCGTGGCCCAGTCACTAAACTTTGCCTTGTTCCCGTTTCTCATTTTAGTTCTTAATTTGAAAACTTTTCCGAACTCTCGATTAATTACTGTAGACAGGTTCTTATATAGGACGTTAGGATCACTTCCCTCCATATAAGGCTCAGGAACGCTGTTGATAATATTGTCCTTGAATTTTTCTACACGGGCTTCTGTAATGGGTCTGTAGGTTACTACTTGATCATTCGTCTTTTTAAGTATTGTAAAACAGGCTTTTTGGCCGCTGTGATCGGAATTAAAACAGTTTATTATTTCCTTGTCCATAGCATCACACTTGCAGAAAATATTATCTAAACATGTAGCTGTGTTAGCCGTCACTCTCGTTGGTTCCTCAAAAAGATGAAACAAGTTAAATGATTTAAATAAATTCAAAAGTCTTCCAGAATATCTATTTGCCGAGTCTAGTAAATTCACATTAAAATCTCCACATACGATGACAGATTTACTACTAGCAAAAACTTGTTTCAAAGCATCTTCCATCACGGGTTCGAACTGACAAAAGTCTGAGGACGGCGGCCTATATACACATAATATGATGTGATTCTCTAATTCAACACACGAAATTTCAATAACTCGTTCAATGGACAGCTGAACTACATTTTTTAGTTCTTTGCTTTTGTAATCGTCCTTAACAATAATCATAGAGCCTCCATGTATAGCCGATTTTCTAGTAAAGGAGCTGGCGATTCTGTAATTACAAATATTCAATAATAGTTCATGTTGTTTTAACCAGTGCTCAGTAATACACATTACTCCTACATTTAACGCATCTAGGAATAAACCGATTTCAGTTATTTTGCTGGAGAAGCCTTGTATATTTTGATGAATCAAAATAAAACTACGTTGCTCCTCCGCTGTCTCACGCGTTAGTTTAAAGACTGGCGGCCCGCGGGCGGCGCGCGCGCGGCGTGTCCGGCCCCGCTGCCGTCGTCCGCTACGTACCTAGGTTCGATATTAAATGCTAATAACTTTGCTGTAGCTACTTTACACTTTTTCGACAAAAACAATTTCAATTCATTTAATTTAATTTTTTTTACAAATTTATTAGTGTCAAAGAATTGATATTTATTATTATAACAAGTTACATTATACAACATAGCATTCCACTTAGATATTGTAACATTGCGCTCATAAGACAAATAACTAGAATATGGGAAAGCACATAAAATAATCTTATAGATGCCGCGCTGCTCCACAGCTGACAGTGCACGAAGCAAATCTTCAAAGCCAGATTTCTTTATGCGTAGACTGTTACCCAGCATGATGATCAACGTGGTTGAAGTGTCAAATTTGTCTTTAAACAATCGATCGGCAAACTGCTGGAGACTAGCACCGCGTAGGCAGTAGTTTACGACCCTTTGCTCCAGGAGCTGGTTGAGTATGGGTCCAAAACCCACGCCAATCTCGTCAGAGTACATGACAGTATTGACGGTAGGTAGCGTGCCTGAGTTTGCCATTGCAACCGGAGGAGTGCTTCGTGCAGCGGGCGGCGGGCTTGCGGTTGGCTCGGGGCGCGCGGGCGGCGGGTTGCTCGCAGGCGGCGGCGCTCCGACAGCCGGGGAGCGCGGTGGCGGCGTGCGCGGCGGGGGGGCGTGCGCGGGCTCGCGGCGGCGGGTCTGCGGCGCGGGCGCGGCGCTCGGCGAGCGGCGGGGGCGGCGCGGCTCGGCGGCGGGGGCTCGGCGGGCGCGGCGGCTCGAGGGCGGCGGGGCGCTCCGGCGGCGCGGGCTCGCGCGCGGGCGCGCGCGCGCGGGCTCACGGCGGCGCGGGGCTCGAGGCGGCGGGGCCGCTCCGCGCGGGGCTCGCAGGCGACGGGGGCCGGCGGGCGACGCAAGGCTGGCGAGCGGCGGGGCCGCTCTGGGTGCACGGGCTGGCGGGCGACGGGGACGCCACACCGGCGCTCGGGGCCCGATGAGGTGGCTTTGTGCAGGCGAAGTTTCATGCGAACAAACACACATATGATTATTAATAAAAGAGTCAAAGCGTTCTTCATTATAGCGACACATGTTAACTAACTGTGTAGCAGCACTGACATGCGCACTAATTTCACGCTTGCTGCTTTCATATTTAGCGCTTATATCTCTAAGTGATTCTTCTAACCTACTGATTTTTGACAGTAAGGTCTTTGTCATACTGTCATGTAAAGAGTCTCGTGCTTCTAATTCACTCTGAGTTGATTTAAGTTTATTTATTATCACACTGCGCTCTTTAATTAAATGTACATTTTTTTGTAAACCATGTTTAGCATTTATATATTTCTGTGTGCGTCTAATAAATTTCTTAACTTTAATATATTTTTTTAGAGTTTTATTACTTACCAAATAGCATGATGTGGTTGAATCATCTTTTGTCAAATCAATTGTTGATATAACTGACTGAGAGTGGGACGCTGCGGGTGAACTACTGTTGGAGCAGATCATGCCTTCATATAAACTTTTGCCCATTAATTCATCATACAGACTATCAGTTTCGGCAGCTTGGTGACGCTCACATTCTATTTGAAGCTCATGTATGTCTCTGTGAGCTTCCGTTAGCTCACTTTCTAAGTCATCAATGCGCCTCAATGCTTGCTCATAATGGGCTGAGCAGTCCTCAAACGAATCCATTTTTGCTTGCATTTGCACCAGCTGCTCATAGGTGTCATGGTACTGTATGTCAAATTCACCCAGTTGATTCTTCAGTTGAGTGTTTTTGTTCACAATCCTTGCTACTTCCACCTCACCCTCCTCTCTTTCCCTTTCCAGTTGAGCACACAGACTCTTGTAGTGTTTCAAATCTTCAAGAGTTGCTCTGAGCTGCATTTCCTGCTGGCGCGCCACGGCCTTACGGGTCAGTACGTTTGTGGTCATTTTCTATGACTCCTTTTTGGATCAAAGCGCAGTTTCCAAAGTTTTGTTCTTAAGTTACTTACTGTGTTGCCACAGTGAGACTTACTTATGGTGATCTGAAACTAACCACAATGCAACTGAATACTAGGCAAAGAAAGCAATGAAATAAGCAGTCAAGAATTAAACAAAAGGATAGAAGTGTAACAACAAGGTATTGACAGATAAAGTGACAGAAGGAGCAGTCTAATACAATAAAAAGTAAGAAAAAGGAACACTAGGTATTAATTATTAAATATAAAGTACGAAAATTACTAAGAAACAGGTAAACAGCTGAGTGGGTCAATGACACAATGACATGCGTATAGTCATAAGTGTAGTCGTATAATCATACGGGATTTTACCTTTGAACTAGGTATATAGAATTTGAAAACAAAAGCAATACTTATTCTAGGGATGAAAATCAATAACAATACTCCCCAGGTTATGTAGCAGCACAAAACAATGTTTCCTTTTTAAATTACGGTCGTTGATCCAGCGACTGACGTTTGTTGAGCGTTTGAATTTTTACACTGATAGTATTAATAGTATTAGGTCACTGTCCGGCTGGATAACATTTACACGCCTTAATTAATGCACAAAGAACACTTTTAAATACTTAAATACACTTTTTGCGCTATTAATATAATTAAAAAGCAATTAAAATAAATGACACTCGTTTTTGACGTCTTGCTTGGATTACGTTCCGTTTCACCCATCACAAGAATTTTCAAAGGAGTGAAAGAGATAGCACGATTAGAAAGAGAAGCTATACTGAGAACATTCGAGAAGGTGTGTGACAAGGAAGCCTACTATGTAATGAGAGAACGACTGATGATCCTGTTTCCGGAAATATTCTAGTAAACTGTGTGAGAGAGATAGCACATGAAAGAGACAGACACTCTACTCGTTTCCGGAAACATCGAGATGTAGGATGAACGTCCTGCTTGACTGTTCTCGAACTTTGTGGACCGATTCACCGGGGGTATATAAGCCGGGCGAGGTTGCGGCGAGGACAGTTTCGAATGCCGATACCGAGCGATAAACATCGAAAGAGAATCAAAGCGACTTATAGTGAGTTTTTGAGTGCGAAATTACTGTGAACTGTTTTTAAGTGTTTTGTAAAGTTAATAATAGTGTGAAATAAATTTTTCCTACTCTTATTCATCGGTGTTAAAAGTGCTTTTCAATCACGAACCCACCCCACGAACGTAACATTTTAAGAATTAAGAATAAGAAACATTTATTTCACAACTACATAATTAGGGAAGTAACAAATATTCAATAACTATCTAAGTACGTTAGTTATGAAAAAGGAATCCTCAGTCAGCATCTGTTCAGGTTCACGAAGGTGACTCGATATCTGGCTTAATAACCGATGTTTTTGTACGCCAGCTGGCAAAATATAGTGAAACACGAAGAACTGTAATATCTCTGTATTATGCAGCCATCTATGTTTCACAAATAAGTAAAACAATTTAGGCTTTTTATACTTTTTGAGTAGTGAGTCGCGTATTTTCGGTCACGTTATTTTTGCTGCATTCGGTTTTATTCAAAAGTCCAGTGCCCTTAGTGTAAGTTTTCGGTTACAAAATACGTCTCGATCGCATTCGCGTTAAAATCTCAATTTGTATGCAAACACGAACAGCGCCTCTAGCGGAACGTTTGCGATGTTCGTCTTTCCATGCAAATTGAGATTTTAACGCGAACGCGATCGAGACGTATTTTGTAACCGAAAACTAAACTAAGGGTACACAGTTTGTGCAACACGGCGACGAGAAACGAGTTTTACTCAAATATGACTTGACCGAAAATACGCGACTTACATTACAACTCAAATTTTACGTCTTACGCGTAGTCGTAAAACCTTTCACCCTACTAAATATTTATTGGTTTTTAGCTCATATATTAGAAACATACAAAAGGGCCTGAATCAAGTAGCCTGATGCATATATGAAAAGGATTATTCGACGTTTTGTGCCGTTATTGTTTCTTCCTAGTCGCGATTCTGCACAATATGAATTCTACAGGGCATAATATTCATCTCAAAAACAAAAACAAATGTCATTTGAATAAAATGCGTCCATTGACTACAGAAAGCACCCAATATTGCCACTAATGGTTAATTCTAAACAAGCATACGTCACCATCGATTTGAAAAAATGTTCGATTGAAAAGAGCCCCTGAGGTAACTCTACGAGTAGAGTTTAGATGCCATTATAACGAAACTATGAAACTACTCTCAAGATCAATACAAACCTCTATTGTTCTTGAGTGTGAAATTATTCTAAGGGGCTGTTTCACCACCCATTGATTAGTCTTAACTGACGGTTAAATGTGATGCCGTCTCCGTCTATTCAAACAAAACAAATAGAGACGGCATCACATTTAACCGTCAGTTAAGACTAATCAATGGGTGGTGAAACAGCCCTTAAACGTCAGATAGCAGTACCTCAATGCTATGGGCTATCGAAAGCTAAACAGTTTCCCATGTACCGGTACAATGTGAACAGATCAGCGATGGCTCTGATAGTGCGATAACTTTGCTCGTTCCCAGCGTCCGGGACCGCTAACGAGGCGCACGCGCAGCACAGGGTGATGCCGAAACTGTGACGACCAGTTATAGTTAACTGGGGATTTTCCATATAGAACTTGGAAGAGCTGAAGTGTCTTTTAGTTTAACAGTGTCATCATCATCATCATCCTAGCATACGTCCCACTGCTGGGCACAGGCCTCCTCTCAGAATGAGAGGGTTAGCGCCGTAGTTCCCACGCGGGCCCAGTGCGGATTGGGAACTTCACACACACCATTGAACTGCTTCGCAGGTTGTGCAGGTTTCCTCACGATGTTTTCCTTCACCGTAAAGCTCGTGGTAAATTTCGAATGTATGTCCTCTCGTAACTGTTCAACGGCTGAACCAATTTTGATAAATGATACGACATGCGGATTTGTCTTGATGACGCGAGTGACACTGGGTAGGTACATGAAACATCTAAATGGCGAATTTTTGGCGCCAAATAGTGAGCTTTAAAAAAAATTATATAAAAATATTATAATGTAATATTTTATATAATTTTTTTTTGAAAGCTAAATTAAAATAAATATAATATAATATTATATATAAATAAATATAATAATAAAATAAATATAATATTTTTGTAAGCTAATAAAAATTATTAGCTTACAAAAGCTAATAATTAGCCCATTCTAAATAAAGGTTATAATAGTTTCAATTAACCATTTTCACAAAATATCAAAAAAGTGTGAAATAAAACAATAAATTTAAAAAATCAAAAACCCCGCCTGCTTTAATAAAAAATAAAAAGAAGAAAACAAGACTAGTGGGCTAGAACTCTGTTAAGTAGCTAACTTAAAGTTCAACAGTCGGGACCCATTCAAATCGTGACCAGCTCAAAAAATCTTAGTATCTAATGGGTCCCGTCCCGACTGTTGAACTTTAAGTTAGCTACTTAACAGAGTTTAGCGCACTAGACTTGTTTTCTTCTTTTTAGTATTTTTTGAAAGCAGGCGGGTTTTTTGATTTTTTTTAAATTTTTTCCAAGAGAATCTCGAAGGTTCACTGCTGTACCTCAAACGACGACCACGACCAAACTGTCAAGAGTAAAGTAGCTGTTGGTCCGAATTTACTCACTATCATAGCTATATATGTTCCACTGCTGACTGCAGAGAATTTCGGCTGTGGTTCCCACGCGGGCCCGATACGGATTGGGAACGTCACACACACACAGACACACCATAGAATAACTTTTGCTATTGCAGTCGTGAAGCTAAATGCAATACTGTAATAGTAGATTGTTGCACCAAGCAAAAACGAGTGCCGATTTGGAGCCCGAGCGTCAGCGAGGGCTTTAAAAAGCACGAGGGCAATATAAATTACTTAATGCGAGGTGCATAATCTGCTTTTCTTTCAACTATTACAGGAATAGTAGACGAAAAAAAAACTCATGCTAAACAATGAATAGGAAAGAAATGTCACTAGCACTCGATGATTCCATTATTGTAAGTTTACATACGCACTCTCAAAAAATGTCCACAGAAAATTCGCAAGGTTTCGGCCAATTTGTTTTTTTTTTTTTTAATTTTTTTTCTTTTTTTGGCAGAGTTAGTATATATAGCAGATATTTTTACCCGCGATCTGTCAAATTTCGGATGGGCGCCAGGTTGGCCAACCAAACACACAGTTTTTTTTTAAATATACGGCTACTTACTATTTTTGATAGGATTGGTAGCAACAATTTTTTGTACGCAATCTGTCAAATTTCATAAGACCGTCAGGTTGACCAACCTAACACTAGATTTTTTTACACTATGCAGGCTAATTTTATAGCAAAAATACTTGTGTTACCTCTTTGGTCGTGCAATTAAAAAAAAATATAAAACAATGCAATAAAGGATTTTCATACATTTTTTCTGCTCTAGAGCAGAAAAGTCCCGCTTTGTGCTGGGTATTTAGTGCGGTTATGATGAAATTAAAGCATAGTTGGAAGAAAAATATGTAATGTTAAATACATATTTTAAGCAGTTTGTGTTACATTGTAAACTTGCTAGTAGTCTAACAAGTAAGTGAAGATGCTTCGTAATGCAACTGGACCGGCTACGGCCGCTTGAAGGAAAGTAGTTATTATTCACCGATGCCTGTACACGAGAAAGTTAAAATGACACAGGTTGGATTTGCATAAGCTGTAAGGTTAAAAATAATTATTTACTTACCTACTATAAAATAGTGCCCTCTCATTTTGGGAGGAGGCCTCTTCCCAGCAGTGCGACGTGTATAGACCAGAAATGTGATTAATTTATACCACCAAATAATGCTCGGTAAAAACCAAAGTATTATTATTTATTAGGCAAAAATAAAAAAATTTAATTGAAAAACATCAAAAAAAAAATTAAAAGCAAAAAAAATTACAAGAATTTTCCAATTTTTTAATTAGTTAAATAGATTTTATTACACAGAAAAACAGAAAAGTAACCTAACAAGGACAACTTGGTTTCTTTTTACACTTTTTTCTTTCTAATAGTGCTGTTTTTTTGCATATTTTATATCCTTGTCAGCAGTTGGATATTCAATGCCAAAAACATTATTTCTGATCTGCTGGCTAATACCTACTAATAAAACATTATCATCTACTCACATGCCTCACATAATATATTATTGTCATCGGCCAATGTAAACTAACAATTTCCGTAAATAGAATCGTACTGTATTTTAGTTTAAGAACTAAAACACTGGCCGTCTAGGGCGAGCTATTCGACAACTCTGTACAAACGGGTTTCCACTCGTGCCCTATTGGACCATTATTATTTATAGATCAAGCTTGACTAATCTAGATTTTGCAACATATAAGGACCATTAAACTAAGCTAGAGATATTCAGGTAATTGTACCTGAATATCTCTACCGAGGGCATACATATCTATACAGCCATAGCTTCAAATACGTATACATCGACCTTATGGTTAGTGGCATAAAGGTGTATAGATATTTTTGACGCCTTGGTAACGTACATACATAATTATGTATGCTCTTGACTGTACCAACTAAACGTTTACTGTCCAATGAGATTCAGTAAAGATAATCTAAACGAAGTAAAGAAAATCAACAAACATTGAAAAAATTAGGAAGTCTTCAATTATGTATTACTAAAATAAATATATCTAATATGGAAATTTTTGCAAAAAAAATTTAAGCCTTTGGTATCTAAGTAAAAAATACAATGCAACTATAGTAAACGGCACGAAAGGAGAACCCAAAAATCATACTCTCTTGCTTATATTTATCTTAAACGTGCGAGAGGGAAATATTATTATGGGACGGAGGCACGGAAGTACCGTCTACTATATAAAGCTGCATCAATCTCCAAACAAACAAATCTTGCGTCACACCAACTTCCTTGAGCATACATTCCTCACACGTTACAAAACTTTCCTCACAACACCCAAAAACATCCGTTTCGGATTATCGTATTTTGCGAAACACGCGCGTTGCGACAGATTTATTTAAATTTCATTGCAATGCGGGGTCGCTGAGCCATCGAGTATCAAGTGATCGGTCAAGCGCCGCAGTGTATCGCTAATCGCACGATTTTACCGCATCATGTAGACAGGGCTTACCGCAAAAGTTGATCTGAGTGAAAGAATGCGTTTGTCAAACGAAGCACGTTGCACTTTCGCGATGCGAAGGTTAGATAGAAATGAGCTATCAATTGTATTTTAAATAGTGAGCCACAGACTAAGCAAATACATTTTACATAGATGAATAGGCTAGCTGACTTTCTAGTTCCGATATCAGTATTTTTTTTTTATTATTTGAAACGGGCAACATACAAATTTGTCACATTAGCCCATAGGGCAAACATTAACTAACCAGAAAAAAAAATACATCTCACAATTGATAATCCTTGTCACATCAGCCAACCTGAAAAGCATTAACGCCAAGTCTGAGGCCGGCTGAGCTAAAATACCTACAAACATACCCGTGTCATACTTGCTCACGATATCAGAATTGATACTTTGGAGAATCTATAGACATAAACAATACAGAGGTCTAATTTCGATACCGCATAACCTATCTGTGTATTGCTGCAACAGTACAGTTCAATTTAATAATTTTTGACTAGTTGACTTTATAGTAACTACTCATATTTCAAATTGAGTATTTTTTAATCTATTTTATTTTTATTTATTTCATTTCTTCACAAATGGCTGTTACTATTATTTAAGAGAATAGTTTTCATGGTCTGATGAGGGAGCAGTAAGTAGACACCGTAACTCCAAGACAGAGCTACTTAAAATAACTTTGTTAATTTCGTCGCAACACAGAGCAACTTAAACTATGTCGTTAGAATAGTTTTAGTGTGCACTTTGACCATGAAAAATATAACCATGATAATCAGGGTCATAGAAGCGGTCATGTAGGTTTACCATTAACTTGAAAGTACAATCATAGTGCAAAATAACTACAATTTAAACCACACACACATCCTCGCACATCTCTGGTGGAAACGCTGCTTTAGACAGCAGAAAATACATTTAATTGCGTAGATTGTGTTTTGTTTTCATAGATCTGTTTCCTGCAGCTTGAGGATATACTTTTTAAAGATCAATAGAAAGTCGATTATATCGGTGATATCAATAGAAGGAATAACCTTCATTCGGAACGACTTCTATTAATTGAAATTTCATCTTGATTGCTTTTAATCGTTGCTTCGGCGGGCAAGGGCTTGATAAACTCAATCATTGAGACAATCTTGTTTTCTATGTCGAAAAAGTAGTGAAGACTCAGTAAAATTATTTTGAAATTACATGTTTCTTTCTGTTCACTTTCTATTGCTATTTACTGCATTTTGGAATAAAAGGAGTATTAAATATATGTCCAGAGTAAAATAATAGATTACAAATTATATCGCAATTTTATTTGGCTCTATTTTTTAAAGGTAACTGTAGGTACCTAAATTTAGTTGTTTAATGCTTGTAGGATATTTATCTAGGCTATACCTTGATATCTTTAATCGAATATATACATTATGTATCTCTAAATGAAAGACAAACAATGAAACTTAATTTACTGAACTTAAAAATATGTATACTTACTCAAGTTACCTGAGTCAATTACATAAAAGGCAATTGAGTTATTTTGCGTCGTGTTTTCTGTGACTGAATGAAGGTAAATTATACTATATTTTTACTTCGTCATCGTCATTTGTTTTTCATTTGGATACATGCAGTTACAATGAATGCACAAATGCTATATTAATTTCTCATTCTAAGGGCCTGTTTCACCACTTGTCGACTAACTTTAAGTGTCAGATAAAAGTAATGCCGTCTTTGTTTATTCGGACAAAACAAACAGAGACGGCATCACTGATATCCGTCACTTAAAGTTAGTCGACAAGTGGTGAAACAGGCCCTAAAACTTTATTTTTATCCATATTCCACTAGCTATTTTAACTATTAAACTCACTTTTTGTCTGTCCCTAACTGAATGCTCCTCTCATCCACTCAAAAGTTGACTGGTAGAGATCCCTTAAAGGGATAAGTTCGCCTTTGTACATATATCTCAATGTCTGTCAATTGTGTTTGTTACTTATTTTGTACAATAAAGAGTTTACATACATACATATTTTTGTTTTCTCAACACGAGAACAAACCCCAATCACAATGTAATAAATCTCCTCTATAAGGCGGTGTCCTCACAGCAGTCAATGCCGAAACATGCCGTAACAGCTATCAGCCATCACCAATTACGGCGAGGTTGCCTTTTTAATCAAAGGAGGCGATCGTGTAGTTTGCATGTAATAAGGCAATTAATCAAATTGGGGTCGTCATATCCTTCCTTAAAAAGCTTTAGTAGCCTTCACCCTATGGCCTCTCAAGTAGACGATCGGGGTTCAAATCCTGGTACACACCTCTCTCGAAATTATATTTGAAATGTACAACGAGCTTTACAATGAAGGAACCATTTAATGGTATGTGTAAATTTGCCAATTTGCACTGGGTCCGCATAGGGACTACGGCCCAAATGCTTTCATCCTGAGAGGAGGCCTGTGCCCAGCCGTAAGACGTATATAGGCTAGGATGATCCTATCTTAAATTCTTGGATAAAAAAAAATTGCTATTTTATGCTAAAATTGATTAAAATAGAAAATTAAGTAAATTAAAATTAATTAATTTAAGTAATCAAGTATCATAGTTTAGGTATACTTTAGACAAAGAAAATCAGATGCAGTAAAACTTATCACAGAACTTTTAGTATCTGTAGAATAATACCAAGAGCAACGTGATTGAAATATTTTACTTTGTCACCCAAGTTTATCAGAAAATATTAGAAAAAAGCATTTTTCATTTTTTTTTTCGTATTTATTGTTAACTTTCAAACTAATGGATTTTGTATTTTGTTTACAGGTATGTTGCCAGAATCCATGGCACGAACAGAAATAAGTATTAAGAAAGTATTTAAAAATCTCCACATCGTCTAGTTTGGTTTTGGCCTCAGGTGACCCCGGGGCTGGTACCTACTTATGTGTGAATCTTCAACGTATAGTTGAATATTTTTCTATCGTTTAATTTAAATTTTACTGAAATCATTCAATTCTCGGACCTACCAGAAAAACCGTACTGTAATTACACTAAATCAAGTAGTAAATTTAGATTTTTTTCAGTTTTAACTATACTTACACAAAAATTATACCAAATTATCAATCTATCAAAACGAACATTAATAGCCGATTTCAACACTCATTGATAAATTTTATGTAACAGATAAATATGGTACTGTCTTTGTTTATTTGGACAAAACAGCACATTTATCTGTCTCATTCAATTTATCAATGAATGATATAATAGGTCCTAAGCAACGCAAGTAAGGCAAAGAAAAACAACTTCATAAAAAAGACTTTGTATACGTACAAATAGAAAGCTATGTTAGCATGTAACGTCAATTCATTTTATATACTCATCTTTGACATTATCAGCTGTTAGACGTTCCATTCCTCGTGTTGAGACTAATATAATCGAACAATGCCGAGCCTGCGCCTAATGCTAAAAGTCAAAATCGTGTGTCTCGCTCACCCCTGACATTTACGAGTAGCCAGCCGGCGCTCGCGACCGCACTCAAAACATATTTTGTGACAGAGAGAAGTAGTGAAAACGATCGTCGATTCATTGCTTGTGTCTATTGTAAAGTTTGCCAGGAAGAGATTGCTGTGAAGCGATTTAAACGCACATGTGCGTTGGCACGCGACGATGTCTCGGGTTTGATAGCCTGCCGCGCTGGTACGCATTTTAAGCATGTGGATTAATAAAGATTTTTTATATTTAAAATACAAACATGTACAAGCAAGCATATCGCATCAACATTAACAGGTACAGTGACGACGAAACTACATTTTATGTAAATTATTAAAGATCTATTTTAATAATTCGGTAGTCTGTATTCCAATGTTGTATATGCACGATAATATTGCAAAAGAACAGCTAAGTGTAGTATTCTACAATTGAGTAGGTTTTTAATGCTAACTTAGGATTAACGTGAGACATTAAGAGGCTGTTTCACCATCCATTGATTAGTGTTAACTGGCGGTTAGGTGTGATGCCGTCTCTATTTGTTTTGTTCGAATAGACGGACACGGCATCACATTTAACCGTCGGTTAACGCTAATCAATGGATGGTGAAACAGCCCCTAAAAAAACTATAAAAAATTAACATGTAAGCACAGGCTTCTTCCTTAGCAACTTACTAGCCTATTTGTTATAAAACCATGTATGTTTAATATGTATTTACCAATATAAGTATGTTTACCTACCCATAGCCTATTAGGTACACAAGGTACGAACTTTGCTTAGTTTGGGACTAGGCCAATTAATGTAAATTGTCAAATGAAATTTTATTTATTCGTTTTGAGCGGTGCTTTTGAAGTCACATAATAATTTTGACATCACATTTCAAGTTAACACGACCTCATGACCAATAAACTTCACTTAACATTCCTTAAGTCGTTAGCGCCCATCTAAGCACTCATCAGACATATCATTTACTCGTAGTTATAACAAGCCATTAATGTCATCTATTGCTAAGACCACAGCCTTCTGGCAAGGCCGGAGCTTAAAATCTGGTCAACTTTGACATTATAAAAACTGGTCGACAGGTTACGACACAACAAGCATTATCAGATGGTACTTGTGGTTTTCTGTTTCGTTAGATCTAACTTGCGGCTTCGTCTCCGTGAAATAAAGACAGAGTGTATACCTACAATTTTTTTATTAAAACCGACAGATATAAATTCCTCTACCTACTCAAAAGCACTTAACATGATATGTAACCGAACAAAAACCATCGAATATCTAGCTAGAGTTATCAAATATACAAATTAAAAAGTATTTGTGATGTAAGTCAGTAGTTGTAGGCTTATTTTTTTTCATGCCGGGTACTTCCTAATAGAGGTTTTTCTAAATCGATGATAGATTTTTTCGACATTTATAAGTACTTGTTATAGCTTAAATAAAATAAAGGTATTTTGACTGTATTGATTTGACTTAGTAATTGTTAGCAAAATTATATACCACTTGTTAATTTTACAGTAAAATAAAAATTAGCGAAGGTAATTCTCTAGCATTACTTTATTACACTTACGTAGCAGTTCCTAGAAAAGGTAAGTGTGTACATAATTGCCTACATTAGGAAAAGCACACGTACCTACGTTTGTCGAACTCTAGTCAACAGAGAATGAAACCTAAAACCTCGACAGAATAAATATTAGCTGAATTAAGTAGAAAGTGCATTACGTTTAATGGCAGGTATTAAATAACTTGTGAATGGACGTTTTCAAGAATGAAAGTTGTCTTACTTACTCGATCGTAATCCAAAACATTCAATCAAAGAACAATTGTTTAGTAGTTTAGTGATTGATACCATAATATAATCTGCTGCTCATGAATTTTTTTGAGTGCAACAAAATAAGAGGAACAAAGAATGTTAAATGAGACCACTACTTTGCCTATGGAGCAGTGCTATGTTACAGGGGAAGCCTGAAACTGTAAGTTTCTCTCTGGCCTTGTACGACCACACAATGAATTTATTCCATGAACCTTTTCAAAGGTTACGATTTTCCTTGTTTATTAATGCGATGTTACTATGACGTTTATTGTGAAATGGTTCCATCTTATCTTATCTTATCGTTAGGGGTCCTTGCGGACTTCGACCCGTAGGGATCTTTTGTGTAATTACCCCTCCTTCGCACTTACTCTATCGCCTTTATCACCTCGTCCATAAATTGGATGATTTGACGTAGCGGTAGTGCCTTAAAGTCTCCTGGTGCGGGTATCCGTCGCCAAAGTCTCATTCTTAATCTGGCGAGGGCCTCACATTCACACATAATGTGTTCCATTGTTTCGTCTTCCTCGCCACATATTCTACAAACTTCATTGTCCTGTAGTCCCATCTTTACTAGTTGTGTTTAGTATCGAAATGACCTGTAAATGGTTCCATGGTAGTTCATGAATGAAAGTCCTTGACCGATCATGAATCTTTAGCTAGTGCGAAGTGTGTACTTTTCAGCTTGAACCAACATGAATTAATGAGAAAATCAATTAATGAATTAATAAATTAATGATGCATTAAAGAATGAATGAATGATAATTATTTCGATTAATTGGCATCCTTTGGTATATCCAGCTGATCTCCTGTACAGAGGCCGTATTGTCTTACGATATACCCCCAGGTCGTATTCCTTAACCGATTCTCGTGAATTTTTGTAAGCAGGTGCGATAATTGTATAATTTTGTTTTTTGTTGATTCAGTTTTTGGATTTTGTATTAATGGCGTAGTTATGGGGATTTAAGGTGCGCGTGAATTTGTTCAGTTTTAAGCTGTGCAAGGACAGATTTGCAAGGTCTACAATCTTAGGCGCATCATACCATTTTTGTTATTTTGAATTTAGCTTCTACTCGTGTTAATGAACTAAAAGAATTTCCTTGCTCACCCGCGACCTTACGATAACAACTGGTAGCATGGTGTACGGTTGTGTCACTCTGAAGATGAGCTCTGGTTGAGTTCGAAACGCGTCAGTGTAGTGGTGGGTGGTGATAGATGGTTTGTGTGATTGTGTGTTGTTCTTACAGTGTGTGGAGGTGGAGGAACTGCATGAACACGCATATTTTGCATAAACTTAGCTATCGTAAGGTCGCGGGTGAGCAAGGAAATTCTTTTAGTTCATTGATATGGACCTCCGCAAAGTAACGCCTGATTCAATAAATTATCTACTCGTGTTATTAGCGTTTATAAAACGCTGAATAATATTTCTATACGGACGTGAAACAGCCTACTTTCGCCGTCTTAGACTAAAAAGACGGCGTTATTTAACCGCGCCAAACCGCAGTTTTCCTCCTTTTATTTCAAATTATGGATGTAATAGAACGATCTAATGCGAGTAATGGCAAATCTTTCACGCCCATTGCGTTTTTGCGGCCAGCGAATAATCGTTCCGCAACGGTTTATTGAATTAGACTTGTGGTTTTTGTAATGAAATAGTTAAGTAAATATGGTTTTAAATATATTTGTTAATGACCTTTACTACCATGTGGTTAGTAATTGGGGCATGAGAGCCGATTTTTGAAACCACATAATTTAATAAATTAAATTTCACAACATAACAGTAAAAAAATTATACACACAGCAATTATATACATATATGACAATACCCTTGATGTGAATTTCGCACTTTGGTTGTTTTTTTGTATAAGTTGGTTTATATTACTTTATTGTTGTTGTTGTTTGTTGTTAGAAAGATAGAAAGAGCCTATTTAGCAGTGGCGTAGCGTCAGATATTTCCGCAGTAAAGCCGAAGCAAATATCGTAAATCCTGAATGTCTTGTTTTATATTTTGTGAATATTGGGGCAAGCCGGCGGAATAGAGTTCTATAGATGCTTCGCCACTGCTATTTAGCCTATTCGGTCCCACAGCTGAACAAAGGCTCCCCCGATACTTCACTCCTCTGTCAACTGCATCAAGGGCCAGTCCTTCAAGGAGTAGGTCCCGTTCATCCGCCATATTTTTTTTTATAATAATGATTAAA
>NW_027413080.1:0-22334 GCF_025370935.1 Choristoneura fumiferana
CTGCATCAAATTTTATTCTAATGATTGTACAGAGCTACTATCACGGACGATTGTAACTGTACTTGGATCAGAAGACGGGCGCCCAAAAATTTCGCGAGTCATACGACGCATTGCTACAGAAAGAGTTGAGAGTCTTCAAAATTATAAAGAAATCACAGTCCAGGAATTAAATTCTAGGCTTAATTTAGTTTATTCGATTCCAGACCCAGATGTAATATTTTACACTGGGCCCTCGTTTGGTACCCACGGTTGTTTACCTTGGCAAATAAGGCTCACAGAATTTATTCGATTATCTCTTGATCACAGTTTTACTGTTGATAATTTTGTAGGTGCTTTGTACAAATATAATAAATGTAACCAAAGATTTGGCAAATGAAAATGATTAAAAATTATTTACTTGATATGCGGTTTTGTTTCTCCCCGCGAAGTTCTTCATTTGCGTCAGCTGAGAAATTGGCTAACTCCACGGTTATTATATATGCTTTTCCGGAACTTCGCCCAGTGCCGCTGTCATAATAATTCATACATTTTGAACGCACATGTGCGTCGGTGGCACCTGTGGAAGTCGGGTGGCAGTGAATGCGTTAGTATTTATACCTAGTGGCATCCACGAAGACGCGTGATTTTGTCAAAATTAGACATTAATGACATTGTAATAAGAACCACACCACGCGTCATCGTAAATGACTTGACTACCTGTATGTGTCGCAGAGACGTAACTGTCATTGATATGGACCTGCGCAGAATAACGTCCGACCGAGTCAATCAATTATTAAATATGTTGAACAATAAAACAATTATTAAGTAAGAAGTATATTTATTGGAATAACGCAATGCCAGTGCACTTTAAATACTATACACAAATACTAGCATATTTACACCTGAAGCAAGCACTAACCACCATCTGCAAGAGAAAAAAACAAAAATAATATATCACAGCCTTGTATGCGGCATGCCAGAAATACAAATAATTATCGCGATCTACTATCTCATAGTGACGGTGTACCTACTCATTAAAAAGTACATTTTAGTTTATTTTAAAATGGACTAAAACGGTTTTTTTTAGTGTACTTATTATTTAGTAACTTATATTGAAATTTGTGTTTCTGGCATTATCGTCACATTACTTGAAGTTAGTTGGAAAGTAGGACGAATTTTATTGCTAATTAAAAATTAAGTCTTAAAAATATCACAAAACGCATAAATCAACAGCGCCATAAAATCTGTTAAGTTGTTAAAATTTTATTGTAGTATTTACAAACTCAATTATTTTTACTGTTAATTGCTAGTTCAGTACTCGGTACCGTGGGCGTTCTAAAACTAGGGGCATAGAAAAAATACAACCTGTCGAGTGTGCAACCTTCGTTCACCGGCGGTGTCGGGAGCGGCTGCGACTGCGCCGTCTGTCGTCCCTACCCCGCTCATACCTATCGTACTTGTCGTCGCGACGGTCGTACGACCGTTCCCGTTTGGAGCTGGTTCTGTCGTACGATCGCTTCTCGCGCCGGCGGTACCTGTCTTCAGAGCGATCGCGCGACCGGTAGCTAGTCGAACGCGACCGCTTAGAACGCTTGCGCGGTCTGTCCTCCTCCGAATCATCCCTATATTTATCCTTGTGAGAGTAATCCTTACTCTTCGACTTATACTTGTCGTAATAATCTTCTTTCCGGTTGGAACGCGACTTTTCTGTATCATAGTCGTCGTAGTGTTTAGTTTTGGAGTGACGGTCTCTCTCGTCAGATTTCTGAGATTTTTCTTTCTTTTGTTTTTTCGATTTGTGACGCGAGCTGCTCGAGTTGGACCGTTTGCGTTTTTTGGGTTTCGTTTCTACTTTAACCTCTTGCTCGCTCTCTAAAGAAAATTTGCTTATACTCGAAGAGGAATCTTCTTCGGAATCGCTGGAAGATGACGAGGTGCGTTCCTTGTGGTTCGCTTTGTTGTTAGTTTTCTGCGGGCTTGGTGTTAGTTCATTTTTACTCGACTTCTTTGGTTTTTCTTCTAAAATGATCTCAAGTCTTCTGGCGCCGTCAACCTTATCTACGGACTTGTGGTTGTTTTTCTTGTCCTTGGAAATACGTCGTTCTGGAAGTTTCTCAGGAGTGTCACCCTCGATGGGAGGTGGTGTTGCCGAGGATCCTAAAAAAATATTATCAATGTAAAGCGATCAGAAGCATACGAAAAAAGTTATAGCGCAATGATCTAGACCACAAATTCTCAATCTTATTTTGCTCACCGGGGCGGGTGAGCATCGGGTTCATCTATTTTTAAATTAAATTTTGTTATGCTTTTTTAAGTAATGCTTCCTTTGGACGGTCAGCTGGCACTGCCTCGTTGAAAGCCTTCGACACCCACTACAAAGCATTATAATTTACGTTGAGAACTTTTGATCTAGATATAGTTTGATTTGGATTGGTTAAATCGTGTCAACTATCAATGCCAGGGACAAGACAAGTGGCACACTTCAACCATTTTAAAAATGCGAATAACCCTTCTTCGGCCATTCGGGCCGAAAAATTTACGTAATAGTGTGCTTACGTTGTTGCCGGTCCGGCGTTGCGGGAGGCGATCCGTTTTCCCGCAACTCGGCCCGTCGGACTTCCGCCTCGATATCGCGCGACGTTCGCTCGAACTCTTGCCTCTTGCGCTTGATGATGTCCTATTAGAATAAAAAGGAAAATACTTGTTATAAACACGGTTAATCTTTAGTCACTTCATTTATTATTAGATTATTTATATTTAACATTATTTTCAAGAGTATTCTCGGCTGTAAGGAAGTTGAGCGTTTTAAACGGATCTAAGACTACTAACTACTACTTACTAGGAAATGATAAGGAATGGCTTGTTCGGTTTGAGGTAAATTTTGCTGGTCGGCACGGAAATTAAACGGATATGCATATTATCAATAAATACTCGCATACCAAAGAAAGAGTTGAAAACACATGTTTTACTTGTGTTTGATGAGATGTATCGATTCGAATAATACAATGAAAACTGTGTAAACGTTCGAACGAGACCATAAACCCATGTTAATTAAAGTAAATACATATTTTCTTAACAAGTTATTGCCTAGTGTCTTTGTCAAGGTAGAAACACTAGACAAACGCAATTTTATTGTAAGAAATATTAAGAATTTTGGTTCTGATTTTTTTTCATGCTTAATTTGCTTGATGACCATTATTATGCTAGATGGTGGTCTAAGATGGAGCTCCGCTGCTTAGTAAATGTGCATTACTGTAGGTTGAAGACAACCAGACGTTGCGTTCAGGAAACACAGATGCGACACGGACTTTAACTCGGCTGAACCGATATCAGCAAGTAAACTTAGGCTATATTTTTAACTCCCGACGCAAAAAGAGGGGGTTATAAGTTTGACCGCTATGTGTGTCTGTATGTCTGTCTGTCTGTGGCACCGTAGCTCTTAAACGGGTGGACCGATTTGAATGCGGTTTTTTAATTGAAAGCAGGATTTCTAGCGATGGTTCTTAGACATGTTTTATTAAAATCGGTTCAGCCGTTTTTGAGATATTGAACTTTGAAGTGACAAAGTCGGGGTTTTCCAACTTTTTGTTGGTAAGGTTATACATATATACTATAAACATATAATCATTCTACGGGACGAAGACGGGGTAGCAAACAATTGTTAGTATTTAATTATATAGCCAGCTAAAACCATATCCTAATGACCATTATATTTTCTCCGTCAAGGTTTAGTTTAAACAGTTATGGTTAACCATATCATAAATTAATAGTTTTGAAAAGTTAGACTAAATTTTTTCGCATTTTTATTTTATATTTGATCTGCATGTTGTAATTCCTTTTACGATATAAACAAAACTAAACTATAGGCTGACCAGGAATATAAAAAACCTGACGCGAGGGCAGCACTTCTACGTTTTATATTGCAACATTCTTTACACTTACTATACGGTACCTACCAGTCATATTGACAACGGTGTCGGTGATGTTATTTAAAGGAATATTTTCTAATCCTTCAGACTTTTTCTATGACAAATACTTTTATACATTGTGAATTATTTTCCTTCGGCATTTTAACGCACAAAAACACAAAATAACACTTTAAAATATAACGCGCAAACAGCAATAGACACATATTAATAGCAATAGACAGATGACATATGAATTTATTATTACCAGTGCAAAAAATTAGTTCTATTGGTTTTCCGCAATATGGCGGGGTTTTTTATAATTCTGGTCTGCCTTTAAACGCATAGCCACTTCGTCATGTGGCTAAGCATCTAATGATACGTTCACTAATTCTTCGCCATATTTATAATGAGATGCGTTGATTGATTTGGCTAGGCCAACGAATAACGTGGCCACCTCATTCCATAAAATGATCATGAACTGATCAAATTCAAGATATGGCTAAGACGTACAGGATGATCAATGCAAATAGGTCAGTAGGTAATCCAAATGGGTAGTAGTTTACCATTTCTGGTGTACAATAAAGAGCCATTGTATTGTAGCGAGAAATGAGAAACTATAAGAGATGGCGAAATCTGTTCTTTGAATACACCATCAACAATAACAACGAAAAAATGTGCAGAATTTATAACACAGTTTACAGAGATTTTGACCAGGTTAGACGCTCGGTTATGTATGACAGTTAAAACAATGAATTTGAATGCCATTTTTACTAAATTTAAAATCAAAGCCGTGGTTCCTAAGAACAGATTTCGCTATCTCTCAGTTTCTGACTTCTCCCTGCTGACCCATTTGGATCGATCACCCTGTATAATACACGCAATGGTAGTAGCTTCACTTACCTGCAGTTGCTGATCACTTAGGTCGTTCACGTCCTCTTCCCCGCTCTCCTCGCTACTGCTCTCGTAAGCGCCCAGTCCTGCACAAAAACCCAATAAGAAACACTATTGGCACCGTTGGCACGGCCGTCCGAGAGAGAGGCAATCATACGTAAGAGCGCGTAATTACTTCTCTATCGGACGTACCGTGTATAGTGGGTTTTATATGACATGTCGGATAACGAGCTAATGTAACTTTTAATCAAATTATGAATGAAATTTTAAATTTGCCTGAGGACAAATCAATATTCACCTAATACTTTCCAACAAACAGTATGAATGAAGGAAAAATTCTAATTCATTTATTCTTTCCTACGACGTAACTCGTTCATGCATTGTGCTGGGGTTTCTTATTGTTACCTATAATTTCTACTCAAAAATATTGAGATTTGCAATCGTATAACTAACTGATAAAATGAATGAACGTCGAGATTTTATATCATTGCATTCATTGATAAGAACTTTTAGTCGAAATAAATATAAAAGTTACATATTCCCGAAATACTTATGTGTTAACTCCATAAGGCACACATACGTATTCAAATAACATCGATAATAATTTATGTGCAATTCTTACCAATAATTCCACAAAACACATTGTATTTAAACACTGTCGCACTGTATTTCCGACAATACTAATATAAAAATATTGGACGATTTTTTTCTGAAAAGAAAAGATCACTAACACTGTGGTGGCTGTGTCGTGGTATACAAAACAGAAAAAAAAAATTTTAAGTTGGTAGAATTGACAAAACCACCATTAGCGTTTCAGTTAACAGTCTGGCAAACTCTGTGACATCAATTCGCATTGTGACAGCCTCACAGCAATGTTACAAATGTTTTTTAAGTCTATAGAAACCGTCCACAATTCGGAGCAATTAGCAGTTTCAATGCCACTGCGTCAAACAGTACGAGTACAAGTAAATTAATACAATGGCGCCAAAACTGACTACATTGCCATGCCATAAGGAGCGAGTGCCAGATTCAGTTTGCGAGAGAGTCTGTTTAGCGGGCTTTAGGAGGTGAACTTACCGAGCCCACTGGCGATAGCGGCGAGCGCCTTGGACTTGCTAGCTTTGATGGCGTTGAGACGCGACGCTTTTACCATATAAATAAAACCAACATTAATCACACACACCACATATATTCAACTGTCAACAGGCAATCTGAAATAAGACTTTATTAGCCATAGTAAAATAAACACATCACAGTTTCTTCATCACAGATTGGTCAATAAGTGTATCACTAGAGTCAGTGCGCGAATGTTTCTCGTTGTATAGGACATAGTCTTGCGAGTCGGGCCGGTAAGCCTATATGGTTTATAGGGGAAATACCTTGTGCGGCGGTATATCGGGCCAATTCTTCCTGGCTCACCATATGAATCTCCTGGTCGGTAACCTCGAGGAGAATCTCGGTTAGTGATCGCCGGACGGTCAGCATCTGAACACACGGATGTTGGTATTGAGCTTTACAATGATAGATTTGACCACCTCACAGCCGTCTCACAAGGCAACCGCTTTTGCCATGATGTAACTATAAACAAGCAACTCTTATATTTATTTCATCATCATCATCATCCCAGCCTATATACGCGTCCACTGCTGGGCACAGGCCTCCTCTCAGAATGAGAGGCTTGGGCAGTAGTTCCACGCGGGCCCAGTGCGGATTGGGAACTTCACACACACCGTTGAATTGCTGCTTCGCAGGTTTGTGCAGGTTTCCTCACGATGTTTTCTTTCACCGTAGAGCTCGTGGTAAATTTAAAATGAAATTCGCACATGAATTTCGAAAAACACAGAGGTGCGATTTGAACCATCCTCTGCTGACCATAGGTCAAACCACTCTGCCACCACGGCTTTATATTTATTTATTTTGGTAAAATTTTTAGTGAAGCCTGTTGCCATGGTAATATCTGATAAATTACTTATTATAAGTATGATTTTATGGGGTACAAATCCACTAAAAGTTCAGTTGTGACAATAGTATACATTGCCAACATTTTTCTAAGAAAGTGTCACTTATGTCTCCTTCCTGAGTTAAGTACAGGACAGAATAACATACACTTGAAAATGTATTGACCTGATTGTGATTATACATGTAAAGGGGTACTAAGACAAAATAAACAAACCATCTGCTGAAATATAGCTGACTAATTTTAAGATACCTGTGTATATGTCGCCCATAAAAAAATACAGCAAGTAATAATACTGAGTGGCAAAAATTCTGTATGCAGTAACAGGTAATTATGTATGTAGGTAGAGTATATCAAATTGACGGCAGATTTCAAAGGGTTAATATTCGAAAATACAAACTGAGACATGGATGCACAGAAAAACCAGAAAAAGAGACCAGCGCTGGAATCGAACCCAGGTCTCAGCAATCCGTGCTGCGTGCTATAACCCCTACACCACCGCTGGACAGGAATTTAGACACGAATTTTTCCCCCGATACCCGTAAAAGTAACAAATTTGGAGTTGAAATAAAAATACAAAAAAACTCCAAAATAACCAATCATAGGTTAATATTCGGACATCCTGCTCACCACTTCCTGCATGATTTCCTCCTTGGAGCGCTGCGGCGGCGGCGGCGGGGGCGCCGGCTCGGACTCCGCACTGGGGATTCGCTCCTCCCGGCTGATCTCGGGCGGCGGTGGCGGCCGAGGCGACTCTCTTTCGGGGTCCTCGCTTTCAGAGTCTGTCTCCTATACAACACGATTTAATGTAAATATTAATTATTAGTTTTTACCCGGGATTTAATCATCATTTCAGCCTAGCCACTGCTGGGCACAGGCATTCTCTCGGAATTAGTGGACTAAAATCGTAGTACTTACTGAAATTGATATATAATTTGGGACAATGACTAAGGCACGAAGCCATTTAAGTTAGGTTTACGCACGAATTTGCTCTTAGGCGGCGGTAGCGGCTGACCGTCGGCCTCTGCCTTCATCCTCTCCAGTCTTTCTTCTTCTAGAATCTTCTGTTGCTTCTCAGCTTCTTCTCTAGCGATCTTCTCTTGTTCCCGTTCGATCGCACGCTGCTTCTCGCGTTCCATCTTCTCGAGACCTGAGTTAAGTATAAGAACATAAATAATCCATTTACATAATTCATGACACCTTTGGACACTGCTATTTTTATGGTGGAGTGGTCTTTATCAACATTGGAAGGCTATTTAACAAAGAATAATAATTAGTAATTTAAGCTTTTCCACTTGTTTAATTACTAATTTACATTTAATTTGATGTTCAGTAATGGGTGTTAGGTATGGTATTTTTATGGTGGAGTGGTCTTTATCAACATTGGAAGGCTATTTAACAAAGAATAATAATTAGTAATTTAAGCTTTTCCACTTGTTTAATTACTAATTTACATTTAATTTGATGTTCAGTAATGGGTGTTAGGTATGGAAAATACATAAATATTACAAAAAATGTAAACACTAAAAGTGTGAGCAGAATAAAACTAGAAAGGAATGGAGAAAAGGTTTCAATAGAAAAAGGCGTAAATCAGGGAGACCAGAGGCCGCATTGCCCAACGTTTCTGGCGCTCGCGATCGCAATCAAATGACTGTTTTTATACGCGAAATCAACGTCAGCAACGTTAGGCAATACGGCCTCCGCTCTCGCCAGAACTGTTCATTGCAGTCCTTCAAGATATTTTCCAAAGTAAAAAATAGACGAATAAACGTCTGTGGATACTAATAGTCGACTAACACGCCTAAGATTTGGGGACAATATTGCTCTTTTTAGTGAATTTGCTACAGAATTAGAAAAAAAAACCTCACTTAATACTGACAATACCTAAAATAATGACCAATAGTATCCAAAGTCCAATTAACATGGCAGGAAAGACAATAGAATATGTCAATGAATATTCATTAATTTTCTAGCACAATTTATTTTTACCTTCTCTGATCCACGCTGGCAGCTGTCTTCTCTTGGCGGCATCTATCGTGGACGCGGGCATTACTGACGGCACCATCACAGGCTCAATCACTGGGGGGGCAACTGGAGGGGCTTTTTCTCTATAAACAATCATTTTAAATAATTATTCTCCATATAATTCATAATATTATTATACATGCAGCCCCTATTCATAAAAATGCCTCATAGCTAATGCATGGGTAAGTAAATAACATTGCCAAATTAATGTCTTCAAATCAAGCAGTATTTTGATTTCATTGTTTACCAAGTAGACAGAAACCACAAGTAAAGTTCAGTTATTGAACTTTTGTACAGTTATAAATTTGGTATAATAATATCTCATCTTAGTTTGCTGAAGTGGCGTTGGGCTGGCCACGTCTGTCTCAGGACCGATGAATGGTGGAGCAGACAAGTCCTTGAATGGAGACAGACGAGAAAACATAGTGTAGGGCGTCCTGCGGCACGGTGGACGGACGACCTTAAGAGGGTCGCTGGCGGCAGATGGATCCGAGGGGCTCGCGCCATGAAAGAGTCCTATGTCCAGCAGTGGACTGCTGTAGGCTGATGATGATGATAAATATACCATCTCATATGTTTTTCGTGTCAATTCTTTTTATTTGTCTGGTTTGCGAGGACTGTGACGAAAAACAACTAAGACTTTTTAAGAATATTGCACATATTGCTGTCCTTTCGATGTTGTTCTAAACAGTCTTAAGTAGTCTTAACTGTAATTTCATTTTGAGAATACCAACCTGACGGAACGATGTGACCGATGACTCCTGGAACTTTTGGAATCTCTGCTTCTGTTCTTGGAGCCGCGGTCACGAGAAGTGCTCCGGTTGCTGCTTTCGGTCTGTTGCGCTGCCGTCCAGTAGCCGTGCTGGAACGTCGGGCCGCCCACGCCCGCTGTGGTGTACCTGTACAGATGGTTTATAGTTCACTGAACAGGAGAACTTTACATAGGAGACAGATTGTCATAATGCTCCCCAGTGGTGCTTCATTTTATGTTATCAAATTTCAGTTCTTAATGCGCACCTCAATTTTGTATCAGATAAGGCATGTGCTTGCTGCTGCGCTCACCGCATTAGGCGATGTTTGGTAATTAGATTATCTGATGCAAATTGATGTGCATCAAGCGCATTGCGTTTAACGCAGCGTTTATCGTATAAAATAACCGAGCGCTTAAGTACATTCAGGATACATTCATTAAAAAAATTATCTTGCTAGGCATTTAAAAAAATAAATAAAAATAAATAAATAAATATCACGGGACAATTCACACCAATTGACCTAGGCCCAAAGTAAGCTTAGCAAGCTTGTGTTAATGGTACTAAGCGGATAAATATAATTATATATGTAGATATAGATACATACTTAAATACATATTAAACACCCAAGCCCGTATCGTATTTTTCATACAAATATCTCTCCCGACACGGGAATCGAACCCGGGACCTCAAGCTTCGTAGTCAGGTTCTCCAACCACTAGGCCATCTGGTCGTTTAAGTTTAGAACATAACATCATGTGATAGCTGATGTCCACACCGCACCTCTGGGTCTTAAGTTTTCAAAACTCGACGAAGCACCACAAAAACCAATATTATGACTAAAAACCGCAAAGTAACACCTGATTAGTTTTACATCTGGTAGCATGGTAAATGATTGTTTTCCTCTGAAGATGGACTCTGGTTGAGTTGGGAACATGTCAGTGTTGTGTGGTGGTGGTGATACATAGTTGGGTTTGTGTGATTTGTGAGTATTCTTACAATGTGGAGGTAAGGATGTTGCCAGACCACTTTCACCCGGGAAAATAGCTGTTTCGAAAGGCTTTTGGGAAAAACTAATTGCTTTGTAGAGCCATCAAATATTTTTGAAAAAAAAATTATATCCTTACCAGGAATTAAAGCGAGTCATCTGTTGAAAGGTGTACCCGTCCATATGGGATAAATTCCCATATATTAAAAGGCAAATAGCCATCTCCGGATCCAGAGTATTTTTTTTATTAAAAACATGTAAGGATAAGTTATTAAATTATCTTAAACAATTAAATCGTTCAGGTCTACCAAAAATGGGAGGATGAAGCACCGAGTTTAACAGAAGCGAGGGATAGTACAGAATGGTTCATGTACTGTCAGGAAAAATATGTACTATTCAACCTTTCGAAATGTTACTCATGTCGACAAACTATAAGTTGTATTATATTTTCAGTGAATAAAGGCCATTTTTTTTTTTAAGGATAATTAAATAATTTACACAAAAGTATTTCATCATGACATTAGTACTGTTGTAGTGTTGTATTCCCAACTCTACAACCAAGTTGGATCGTTTTGACAGTTTATTTAACAAAATTATTACTTTAGGGTAGTTTCAACCGCACCTGTCACAAATTATTAAATAATTGAGGTAGGTGTTGATTTTCATTGGTTTAGAGGAGTTTTAAGAGGCTGAAAAGGCTTGATTCCATGGTCAGTAGTTTTGTTGGAGTAATTAAAAAATATTTCTTCACTTTCCTTTCATCTCACCATCCATCAAGATGGCTTGAATTTGAATTTTTATTAATCTGGTGAAATCCAGGCGTGTTTTGGTTAGAAATGGCCTAGAGCCCTATATTTTATTTCACCATAGTGTGAACTATTTCAAGATGATTTAATTTCGGAAAAAACGGTGAGTTTTTACCATTTATTTGATTTTTCAACCTTTTGATATTTCGTTTTCCTTTCAAGTTTTAACTTGTGGCTTTATTGTTCTAGCCGCGAGGCGTTTTTTTTATATATATAAACAAATACCCATTCTTTCTTTTGGGATCTATTTTTGCGCATCGGCATCGCATTTCGGCATGCTGGATGAAGATTTATAAATTGAAAAGCACGAGGTGTCGGCCGCCATGAGGACCCCGCCCGTGACGCTTCGAATTTTTGTATTTGTTTTTGACTTTATTTTGCGTCCATAAACGGTCAGTGAAAACTTTATTTTAACGCAAGATGCACCAACGTCAGATAATTGAAGAACTATAAAATTTTGAATTTGGAAGTGTAATTCCACATGCCCTTCTGGCTTGCTACTTTAATACTTTTTTTGAAATTAGAAGGCAAATGCTTAATGCCGTATTATTTTGGTTGTAATTTAATTTTTAAGAGTTAAAATTGTGTAATTAGCTCATAGCTATTATTTAAGTTATTTTTTTGGCTAAAGAGTCCATTAACCAAGTACGACGAAATCAGACGAGAACTGGGAGCCTCTATCAGGTGAGACCGAGTTTTTATTGCAACGTCTGAGTCCCCGGCTTGGGTTAAAAAAGTCCAAATTTCCTCTATCTGCTGAGTTTTGGCTGTTTTATTTTCTTTAAAAATAGCCTGGCGTCCGAACTTTTATTATTGTGTAATATACTACAATACCGCATAAATTTTTTTCTTTTTTTTTAAAAAAAAAACATGACATTTGTCGCCAGAGAACAGGGACTGAAGTACTTGTTTTTCGGACTTATTTACATTTATTTGTGAATTTGAGGTTGTTGCATCTCCTTATTATTGTTTTGATATTTATTTTGAATTTTGTTTTGAATGTTTTCAGCAAAATATTCTCGGATTTGATATTTTTAATAAGTTATTTTTGGTTGAGAAATAAGTTTTATGCATTGGTACTTGTGCTTTTGTTAAACAAAACAACTAAATATTTTTGCTATTAGATATTTACAAAATTAATTATCCATTATTTTGAACAGATTTGGTACTTTGGCATATTTGAAGATTGTTCGGCTCGGTCAAGATTGAATTTAAATTTTTAATAACTGAAAATTTTGTTAATGACTGACTTTTTATAACATTTATTAATTTCATTTTAAAATGGAGAAAGAATTACTGGATCTATCGGAGCCAAGGCTAGCTCATAGTTTGTTAGACCAACCTTTAGTGATTTCAGTAGCGACTTGTACTGATGACTTGAATGATCATCCTCAAAACATTGAATTGTCAGGACGTTTCTTAGACGATCTTAATAATTTAACTGAAATGAACGCTACTAACAATTTAAAACCAATTCAGACTGTAAAGGGTAACTTTTATAAAAAACCTGATCTTTCCAAATTTAGGTATAAATTCAACGGCAAGACTTGTGTTCGTGAATTTTTAACAAATTTTGAAGAGTATTGCGTAGCTCGTGATATTGCTGATAACCACATTTTGAATTCTTTTGCTGAAGTTCTTACGGATTCTGCATTGAAATGGTTTCGTTCAGTACGGACAAACATTTTTACATGGCAGCGTTTAAAATTTGAATTGCTTAGACGTTTTGATAAATTAAATTTTGACTATCAACTTGAATTTGACCTGCGTACAAGAAAACAGCGTCAAGGTGAGACTCTGTCAGATTTCATCATTGATTTAGTAGATATGTCGAATAGATTGACAATTCCCCTTCAGGAATTAACATTGTTGGAAATTTTGAGACACAACATGCTTCCAAAATATTCCATGCACCTTTTGGGTAGGAATATAATTTCTATTAACGAATTAGTGCAATTTAGTAAAATTATTGAAGAATATAATTCGACTCAAACTGAAGAGCGTAAGCCTCAGATTGATGCGCGAAAATTTAATAAAAAACCTTATGTTGCTGTTGTTACATCACCGCCTTCTGCGAAAAATTGTTTGAAATGTGACGAAAGTGGTCATTCGTTTAAAGAATGCAGGAAAATTCCTGGCATGATTTGCTTTAGATGCAAGAAAGCAAATACTACAGTTAAGTTTTGCACAAATTGCAACCCGGTGGTTGATAATGAACAACCTGGTATTTCTAATTCAAAAAACTAATTTGTCGACCTAAACCTGACATCCAACGCAAAGAATTTTCCGATTGGCTTGATTATTTAAAAACATTTTTTGATATTCATAGAGTTGCACCTATTTTATTTGTAAAGAACGACGACGTTCGTCCTTTTCTGAACTTCAAAGTTCGTGATCGCAACTTTGTAGGTTTATTGGATAGTGGAGCGAATGGTTGCGTTTTAGGCTCGAATAGTCATTTAAAATTTTTAGATTTGGGTTTCAAAATTAATACGGTTTCGAAAAGTGCTCGTACAGCTGATGGTTCTTCTCAAAATATTATTGGTATGATGAACATTCCTGTCACTTGTGATGACAACACTCATACTGTCTCCTTTATGGTAATACCTTCTTTGGAACCACCAATAATATTAGGTTTTGACTTTTGGCGTAAATTTAATTTAGCAAAAGATTTATTTAAAAATATAACGTACGAACGTAGTAGCTCTACCCAAATTTGCTCTGTCACTTCTGTTTCAGAACTTTCTTTCGAAGATAAAAATAAACTAGATAAAATCATTAATAAATTTGAAAATATTTCTTATGAAAAGATGGGTTTAGGTCTTACTAATTTAACAGAACATAAAATTGTTACTGTAGGCGAACCAGTTAAACAACGTTATTGGCCGCTTAGTCCGGCAAAACAAAAAGCTTTGTATGATGAAGTAGATATTTTATTGAAGGAAAATATTATTCAACCTTCTAAGTCCCCATGGTCTTCTCCTGTTTTAGGTGTAGATAAAAAAGATGGCACCACTCGTTTATGTTTAGATTCCCGACGTTTAAATTCTTTGACTGTTAAAGATGCTTATCCACTTCCTTATACGTCACGTATTTTGGATAGTTTGAGAGATGCTAAATTTATTTCAGCTATTGACTTATCTAAAGCTTTTCTCCAAATTCCATTAGAAAAATCATCTCGTGAAAAAACTGCTTTTGTTATTCCTGGTAAAGGACTTTTTGAATTTATTCGTATGCCGTTTGGTTTGACAAATGCTCCAGCTGAACTGCAGAGATTGGTAGATAAATTGTTTGGCCCTGAATTTGACGGACAAATAATGGCTTATTTGGACGATTTAATTGCTATTTCAAAAGATTTTGACTCTCACTTGAAACTATTAGACATAATTTATGAAAAATTGAAATCTGCTGGTTTAACAGTTAATCTTAAAAAATGTAAATTCTGTAAGGATGAACTACAATATCTTGGCTATGTTGTTGATGGTCGTGGTCTTCACACTGATCCTTCTAAGTTGGAAGTCATAAATAATTTTCCCGTTCCTAAAACCGTTAAAGATTTAAGAAGTTTTTTAGGCATGTGTTCCTATTATCGTAGATTTATTTCAGACTTTGCTTATATAGCGTCCCCTCTTACAAAATTGACTGGCGGTAGTAAAAATTCGAAAAAACCTCTTGAGTGGAATGAGTCTGCCGATATTGCGTTTAATAAATTAAAACAAATGTTAGTTTCTTCCCCCGTTTTAGCTTGCCCTAATTTCGAAAAACCTTTTTTTCTGCATTGTGATGCTAGTTCCGTTGGTATAGGTAGCGTTTTATGTCAAGAAGACGAACAACATGAACAACATCCAATAGCTTATTATTCTCGTGCTTTATCAAGATGTGAACAAAATTATAGTACAACTGAAAGAGAACTTTTATCTATTTTAGATTCAATAGAGCATTTTAGACCGTACATTGAAGGTATGAATTTCACTATAGTTACTGATCATGCTAGTCTCCAGTGGTTACTTAGGTTAACTAACCCGTCAGGTAGACTCGCGCGTTGGGCCGCTAGAATAGCGCAATTTTCATTTGATGTTGTACATAAAAAAGGTAGTTTACATACGGTTCCTGATACTTTGTCTAGACTTGAAATAAATGCAATAGATATTACTCCTATAGAATATCCTGATGATGATATTATTGACCCTTGGTATAAAAAGATATTTGTTAATTGTCAAAAATTTCCTTTACGTCACAAAAGTTTCAAGGTAGAGAATAAAACTTTATATAAATATTGTAAAGCTAAATTTGATCCTAATTCTCGTTTAAATTGGAAAATAGTTATCCCTAAGGAACATGTTATAGAGACTCTTAGAAATAATCACGATGACTTAAATTCAGGACATTTAGGTATTCATAAAACTTTGAAAAAACTGAAGGTACACTATTATTGGTCTGGTATGTTTAAAGATGTTCGAAATTACATAAATTCTTGTGAGACTTGTAAAGCTTATAAACATTCAAACTCTCCTCCATTTGGTTTAATGGTTAATCCTAAAAAGGTGGATCAGCCTATGGTTATGTTGTCTTTAGATTTAATTGGAATTTTACCGAGAACATATTCAGGTCATAGATTCATTTTATCAGTGGTCGATGTTTTCACTAAGTATGTCTGGATGTTTCCTTTAGTTAATGCTACTACGAAATCAATTTGTAAATTTCTTGAAAAAGAGATATTCTTAAAATTTGGCTCTCCTAAAATTTTGATATGTGATAACGGTTCCCAACTAACTTCAAAAGATTTTGTTGACTTTCTTAAAAAATATAATATTACTAAAATATTTTATAATAGTCTCTACACCCCTCAAAATAATGTTATAGAGAGATTTAATAAGACTCTAGAATCCTGTATCTCTTGTTTTGTAAAAGACGATCATAGAACTTGGTCAAAATTTTTACCCCATGTTCAATTAGCTTTAAATTGTAGCGAAAACTTAGCTACGGAGTTTACTCCTAATTTTCTGATGTTTGGTAGAGAAGTCATTGTCGATGCTGCTCTACATAGAGTAAGCAGTTCTATTAATAATTTAGATGAAATTCAAATTGGCAACCGTCAATCTTACGCCGAATCTTTAAATAATCTTAGTACTATTTTTGAAAAGGTTACTAGTAGTTTGTTAAAAGCTTATAAAAAGAATGCTGCCATTTATAATAAGGGTAGAAAGTTTGTTTCATATAATGTAGGTGACATAGTTTGGAGACGTAATTTTGTTCAATCCAATGCATATAACTATTTTTCTGCTAAACTTGCTCCAAAGTTCGTTAAATCCGAAATAACTGAAAAAGTTTCTAATAACGTTTATGTTTTAAAAGATTTAAGTAAGGGTTCAACTGGTCGTTACCATGTTAAGGACATCATTAAAATTTAACTTTGTTCTTTAAGCTTCTATAGCTTTTAGTTTTTGTGTATTGTATTTACATACACTTTGATATTTTTTGTTTGCTAAACAGACATGGCAAAAATTGTTGATGAAAGGGAAAGTCATTTTTTATGAGTTGGAATGTCTTAGTTTGAAGTCGATACTCTTTTTTGACTTATTATTCTTTCGCTCTTTGCGTAGTTTATCTTGATTTTTATATAAAAAATAGAACGCTCAACTTTCTTGTTGGCTGCCTTTTGTTTGGATAGTGTGTTAATTTTTGAAAATTTATCCAATTTTGTCTCTTGTTTTGTAACTGGGTTTAGTTTATGAGGTTTTATATGGTAGTGTGTTAGGTATGTATGAATAAATGCCCTTGAAAGGATGTATGATAGGTAAAACTAATTTCCAATTGCTGAAGAAGATTTCAAAATATTTAATTTTGGCTCTTTCGTCTTTGCATTTTTGATACGTGAATAGTAGTTCTGTTTAGAAAGAACACTTTTTCTTCTAACTCATAAAATCTTAAACTAATTTGTATATTTTGTAGATTTGTGTATTTTTCTTCAAGTTTTGAGTAGTAGATACTTTGCTCTACTATAAAAAACTTTGAACTTAGATATTTTTGGTTCAATTTTCTTCACACATATTTTGGTTTTAAAATTTAAATTTAACATTTTGGTTAAAATAATTTTAGAATTTGCATGCTGTAGTTATTAAGTATCCTATTGGGAGTTCATGGATTAGACTAGCACGCGTGCACATTCCTTGTTGTGACTTTTGGATTTGACTATAGGATTTTGTTTCCTCTTTCTTAGATTTTGCTATCCACTTCTGTGCCCGGAAAGTCAGTGGAGTTGTGCCGACCACAGTTAAGTGTGATAATTTTTCCCTTGACACGTCTCCATATTGTAGAGCGTGCAAGTCTTTTTGGATACTCATGCCTGGGAGTCTGGTGGTGTTGCGCCAGTCATGATGTTTTTCCTTTTAGAAACCTTCTGTGTCCGGAAAGTCAGTGGAGTTGTGCCGACCACAGTATGGTATTTTTTTCTTGGTTTCGTCTCTATTGTAGAGCGCCCAAGATTTTGTTACTCATGCCTGGAAGTCTGGTGGTGTTGTGCCAGTCATGATGTTTTTTCCTTTTTAGAACACGTCTGTGTCCGGAAAGTCAGTGGGGTTGTGCCGACCACAGTACGGTGTATTTTTCATTAGTTACGACTCTATCATAGAGCGTCCAAGCTTATTTTGGTACCCATGTTTGTAAGGATAGTGTTGAGGTAAGCATGGAGTTATCGTTCTTCGTAGCGTTTTAGTCAGTGGCTGATTTGCCTACTGAATTTCAGTCTACTTATTTAAACTTTTGTTAGAAATATTACTTGTCTATTTTGAGTCAGCGGCGAAGGTGCCTAGCTGATCTCTTGGTCTTTTTTGACGGGTTATGCAAGTAAGATTTTGAGTTTCAATTAGCTATTGGGATTTACTTTTGAGAAAATTATTTGACTAAGCTTGAGTCAGCGGCGTAGGTGCCTAGCTGATCTCTTGTACTTTGAGACATGCTTGTCAAGTAAGTTTTTGTTTAGATTTTCGCACGTTTATCTTAACAATTAAATAATTTTCGAATAGTTTAGAGTCAGCGGCGAATGTGCCTAGCTGAACTTTGGTCCTTGGTGACAGGCTATTTCAGAGAGTTTTGTTTAAGTTTTTTGATAATTTTACTTGTTTAGCTTCGAGTCAGTGGCGAAGGGGCCTAACTGATCTTGTTATCCTTAGCGGTGGGGTAAGCAAGTAACATTATGTAGAGTTTCTATGAAAGTAGAGTTTAAGTAATTAGCAGTAAATGTTAGACTTAATGTTTTGAATAATTGTTTATTCTTTCTCTTATTTAATTATTTCTACTGTTTTTACCGTAGGCCTTGATGCATCTGTTTTCAGCGTCGGTCACGCGAATTCAGGTGATGCCGAGGTAGAGCAGTGACTTGGTATCTTTGACCGGGATTCCTTTTCTTATTTTGAGATAGTTAAGTTAAAACTTTTGAGCTTATGATTGTTGTGATATTGGACATAGAGTTCAATCTTTATAATTAATAGCTTTCACTTTTGGAAGATTTGATGATAGAGTTTGAAGTTTGCAATCTTGCATGCTTTGAATTTAGGTTTGGAGCTTTGATTTTGTTTCAGAAACATCTCCTTGAGGTTTTCCCAGCCTTATTAATTTTTCTTATCAATGTAGAGTCTTAAATTAAAACTTTGTTTTCTTTGAAACCTTTGATAGAGCTTTAGTGCTTTATTTTTTTTCGGGAAAGGGTGAATTGTAGTGTTGTATTCCCAACTCTACAACCAAGTTGGATCGTTTTGACAGTTTATTTAACAAAATTATTACTTTAGGGTAGTTTCAACCGCACCTGTCACAAATTATTAAATAATTGAGGTAGGTGTTGATTTTCATTGGTTTAGAGGAGTTTTAAGAGGCTGAAAAGGCTTGATTCCATGGTCAGTAGTTTTGTTGGAGTAATTAAAAAAATATTTCTTCACTTTCCTTTCATCTCACCATCCATCAAGATGGCTTGAATTTGAATTTTTATTAATCTGGTGAAATCCAGGCGTGTTTTGGTTAGAAATGGCCTAGAGCCCTATATTTTATTTCACCATAGTGTGAACTATTTCAAGATGATTTAATTTCGGAAAAAACGGTGAGTTTTTACCATTTATTTGATTTTTCAACCTTTTGATATTTCGTTTTCCTTTCAAGTTTTAACTTGTGGCTTTATTGTTCTAGCCGCGAGGCGTTTTTTTTTATATATATAAACAAATACCCATTCCTTCTTTTGGGATCTATTTTTGCGCATCGGCATCGCATTTCGGCATGCTGGATGAAGATTTATAAATTGAAAAGCACGAGGTGTCGGCCGCCATGAGGACCCCGCCCGTGACGCTTCGAATTTTTGTATTTGTTTTTGACTTTATTTTGCGTCCATAAACGGTCAGTGAAAACTTTATTTTAACGCAAGATGCACCAACGTCAGATAATTGAAGAACTATAAAATTTTGAATTTGGAAGTGTAATTCCACATGCCCTTCTGGCTTGCTACTTTAATACTTTTTTGAAATTAGAAGGCAAATGCTTAATGCCGTATTATTTTGGTTGTAATTTAATTTTTAAGAGTTAAAATTGTGTAATTAGCTCATAGCTATTATTTAAGTTATTTTTTTTGGCTAAAGAGTCCATTAACCAAGTACGACGAAATCAGACGAGAACTGGGAGCCTCTATCAGGTGAGACCGAGTTTTTATTGCAACGTCTGAGTCCCCGGCTTGGGTTAAAAAAGTCCAAATTTCCTCTATCTGCTGAGTTTTGGCTGTTTTATTTTCTTTAAAAATAGCCTGGCGTCCGAACTTTTATTATTGTGTATTAAATACAATACCGCATAAATTTTTTTTCTTTTTTTTTAAAAAAAAACATGACACTGTTGTGGCCACTATACCGTTTATGGCCATTTCTTGTTTAAATATATGTTTGTATAAATTTATCATAATAAATTATTACAAACCTTATTTGTTTCAGTATAAAATTTCAATCGCAAACATTTATTCCAATACTATCTTCTTCTCTTTTAAAATATGGCTTTTCTGTCCTAATTAATAGGACAATTTCGGCAGTGTCAAAGTAAACTTTCTTTGAGCAACTTGATAGTAAAATTCCAGAAACCATGTGGACACAACTTGCGCATTAAAAAATGTCAGACATGAGAGCAATATAGAATTTTGTGATCACTGTTCACTGTTAAGATTAATCGCGCAATAAAACATATCAAAATTTACTTCAACTAGCCAAGAAACAGAATACAAATTAGATATTGTCTACATACCTGTTCGATGCTACAAATCGAATCCTTCAAATCTATAACTTTTTATACATGACTTCAAATGTCAAATAGCCAAAAACGGGCTTAAGGTGGTCAAAACTGGAATTTCTGCCTTAGCTGTTTACCTGTGTCACATGGCAGGTGCTTGTCAGGTATTTTAACAGTCAACTACAAAGCAATAGTTTTATTGTTAAAAACAAACATAATAAAACACTACAAAGAGATTGAGAAGGTCAAATTACAACAATTTGTATGCACAGCATTATTAACTTAAAATTAAGGTTGTGGATACATATTTTTATAACTTTGCCCATATCCATCTCTTTGCAGTTGACAATACATTGCAATTTTTCTATGTCAACATACAGCATGAAACAGTGGAGCTTGGGACAGGTAGTACATTAGGCACTTGTCCCACTGCCGACGATGAGCGAGAAGCGAGTAGAGCGAGTAACTAGAAACGAGTGGGTGAGCAGCGAGAAGCAAGTGTAGTTTTGTCGCTGGCTGTAAGCGAGTGTTCGAGTGCGATGGGCGATTACTCGCTCCACTCGATCTCGCTCGTGTGGGGCGGCCGCCAAGCTGAATTGCTGGGCGAGTATCTATAGCTCAGCGAGTTTTATGGCTCTGTCGCTGCAAAAGATATAAAAGCGAGTTCTCACCGACAGTGTGAACAGCCAACGATCAACTTTAATATATGTGTCTCTTTTAATCACACAGGATCTTATATTTTGTTCGTTTCTTGAGTGAAAAAATAGTCGATAGCCAATTGTTTCCTCGCTGGCGGTGAGACAACTGCCTTAGGAGTCTTTGCATTTGAAATTATGCAGGATATGAAATTTCTATTTATCCAGTGAAGCTAAGGAGGCATAAGGTAGTAAGAAGTTATATTTCAGCAAGCCATTCAAGTTCCAGTTTTGTAGTACATAAAGATGAATTAACTTGATAACATCATTATAACAATGGATTGATTAAACAGCCTACCTGGACAATGATCAAAAATCGCGCAAAATCTATTCACTATTTAAATCTATGCTTAAGGAGCACTCTGTCATCTTGTAATAATTAGCTTTATGTTAATTTACTAGCTTTTGCCCGCGGCTTCGCCGCGTGGAATTTGGTTATTGTGCACTGTTCCAGAGGCATCTTTACCTATAGTGCAGGGTGTGCGTTGTACACGGGCGCAGGGGCGCCGAACGCGGCACTTTGTACCTATTCCATTTTGACGCGCTCTTCCTAGATGGCGCTAAAATAATAATTGCACACGGGCGCTACATGGGCTAAAGACGCCGCTGCACTGTTCCCTAGGGAACTGCATTTTTCTGGGACAAAAAGTAGCCTATTTCGCTCTATGGCCCATAAACTATCTATGCCCAAAAATCACGTCAATCTGTCGCTCCGTTTCGACGTGAAAGACGGACATACACACAAACACACACACTTTTGCGTTTATAATTTCTATATTTATTTTAGATGTATATTATATGTACTATATAATTAAGCATGTTATGTATTTGTAGATGTATTTATGTTATATTTTAATTTTCTGATCTACATATTTGATGCAGCACCTGTTGTAAACTAGTTCTTCCTTCTTTCTGTAAAAAAGGTTGCCTGGAGAGATCGTCTTAAGCGATAAGGCGCCTATTGCTTACCTTGTATTTTTTTTTCTCTGTGTATCTTTTTGTATCGCTTACTATTTCTGGTGTACAATAAAGAGTTTGTATTGTATTGTATCATTTTGTGGAAACAATAATACAGCAGGTAAGT